>NC_064856.1:112510174-112572674 GCF_024139225.1 Suncus etruscus
TGACAAATTTTGCATAGCTCTTGGACATATAGTATAGATCACATCTGAAAATGTCAAAGGCATTAGATGTTCCCAGTGAATGATCTGACAACCTTTAGTATGCTCTGGGGAGGTTTCTTCCTATTGAGTCAACTAGAACATTGGCTTCTTTTATCCTTAGGATTTTGATTCTCGGTTCATGAAACAGTCCCATAGATCCCACGAACAAGCAAGCACATTATTCTGACACATTACACACATTACTAGAATCCACTTCCGTGCTGCAACAGGTGCCCTGTTCACACGTCTGTGTCCCTTAAGTGTTTGTGCCCCTAAGGTAGAACTCAGATAGTCTACTTAGGTAGTCTCAGAGAGGTGTGGTCGGGTCTCACTGGTGCCACCCTCTGCCTTGGTGGAGTCTGAACAGGACAGCAGAATAGGGTGGTCAGAGTTGACACCTCACATCTATGGATTGTGAGCTTGCAAGCAAATGCATGATTAGACAACCAGATGGGCAGAATGGGTAACAGGGAACCCTTAAACTGTGTGCAGACTTCATTAGACAGACCCCAATATATAAGATCATGTGGCTCAGCAAGGTTTACAGGAGACAATATTGGTGTCCAGGTCTGTAGGGAACATGTGATGAGGTCAGTGACCCAGGACTGTGTGAACAGCCAGAAACAGCTCAGTGATAATCCTCCAGAAAACGCACTAGCACAGGGTTGGTGAGACAAGTGCTCCTGGGAGGGTAGAAGCAAAGCTTGGGAACATCACTGGGACTGAACTCTTGTTGAGGGGAGCTATAGAAGGTTAGCAACATGCAGGAAGTGAGACATTTCCATGGAGAGTGTTGTGGTCTCTTCACACTAATGTATCTTCTACTGAAGAGCAATTCTGGGTGCTCTGGTGGAAATTCAGAGGATTTACATAGAAGCAGTGCCTGGGCTAGAAGGACAGAAAAGCGCTTCAGCAGAGCGGCCCCTCCTGATACTCGGGGACATCATGCTCCGTTTGGGGATGGTGCTCTTCTCTCGTCAGCTTCTGTATTATCTGTCAGTGCCCTCTGGAGCACTTCTCGGAGAGGTTTTCTGCCTCGCTGCTGCCCATGTCGTCCAACAAAGAAATAAATGATGGGGTTGACTGTGCTGTTCACAGCAGAGAGGAGGATCATTACTACCACTTCCCATATGTAAGGGATACTTGAGAACGTTGAGAAATAATAGGCTAAATAGACTCCTCTCGGCACACTGAGCAGCAGAAAGGCCAGCACGTTGCGCAGGATGGTCCAGTAGAGCCTGCTGGACTTTCTCTGCCTGGAGTAACACTGGACCTGGATGAAGAGAGTCAGGCTGGACACAAAGAGCACCAGGATAGTTGGAAGGGACATGAGTCCAGATATATACCACATAGCATAGCCAAGTTCAACTAAAAATGTTATTAAATAGTAACTAATAATAAAGACAACCCAAACATCGGTGCACACAATGGTGGAGAGATGTGCTGGGCGGTGGCATTTGTACCAGATGGGCCAGAGGACTGAGACACAGCGCTCAACGCTAATGGCCATGAGCAGGCTCAGACTCACCAAGTATGAAGACACTTCAAGTGACGCTATAATCAAAAATAAATAGTAGGAAATGTATCTCCCCAGAAATGTATTAGTAGCAATAGCTGTTGAGAGATAGGTGAAGTCTGCAATTGCTAAGTTGAGGATGTAGACGCCATAGTGGTTTCTCTTCAGGCAGAAACCCAGAAGCCAGATGACAATCCCATTCCCCACCATGCCACAGAGTCCAATGACTATTAAGACAATATCAAACACAGTCCAAAGTAAACGGTAATAACTCCAGAAATCATCGTTAATGTTGGTTTGGTTGAATAAGGAGCCATCATTTCTTTCAGTCAAAACTCTTGAGTTGTTCCAGAGGACCTCAGGCATGTCCACAGTGTTGTTTCTAGGCTCAAGATTTATATGTGTGTCCTTTCACTGTGGTCCCCTGTGAACTCAAGCTATGGGCAGGGACAGTATCTGTGAGGTCCAGACTGGTTCACCCTTGCACCCAGCTAATCTTCAGAGCCCATAGACTCATTCACAGGAAGCCAGGGGGTAGTTCCATTGGAGTGTCCCCACCAGTCCTGCTTTCATCAACTCCAGGCTCAGTCAGGAGCTCTCTCCTCAGTCCCAGGCCAGTGCCACTCCTGCCACCTATGCAGGTCTGTCTCTACCTGCGCTCAGCTGCTGAGGGTCTGGTCTGGGAGTAGATGTGGAAGAGACCCCAAATCTGCACAGGACCTGGTCTTTGCGACTCTTGGAGCTAAATGAAAATGTTGGAAAGTGAAAGGTCAGTAACAATTAGTATTCAAAGTTGTATTCACTGCACACAAATGTAATTTCTCTGTATATTAGTTTTCTGTTATTTTTATGTAGAAAGTAAACAGTGATTTTGGAACACTTGCAACAGACATTCCCTCAACACAGCACAGACCCTGGTTCACTCACAATGACTACTACTGAATTACAGAGATGTTCTACGTGGATCATTGGAGATACTGTATAGACTTACTGCTCACTCAACTAAGATGTCTAGTAATTAATAAATTATATATAAGCAACAAGTTAATATTTTATAAATATAATATATACATATCATTATAATTAAAGGAACATTGTTTTATAACCTGTTATTAAGAATTAATTGTCTTGCCTTTTTCTTTTTGCACTCAAGCATGATTTGATTTCAGAACCGAGACTATTTTGTGGTGCCTGTCTTTATTGCTGTAGTGCTCACTGGTTATTTAATTCGATATTTCTTTCTGTATTGTTGTGGTGATTCAATTACCTTTTTCACATCCTCTCTCAAACTGAGGTTGGAAGCCTCTAGAGGGACTCTTCCCATTTTTAGCGTATTTGACTTTTGACTTCTTCTTTTTTCCTCTTATTTTGTACCCCAATCTATTGCTTTTCTTTCCTTCAAACAAACCACACCTCGATTTATCTAGCTCTGCCTCTTAAATAGAGGGGGAAACAAGGGAGGTTTCCAGGACCAAACAGATATGTGATCACTAATACTAAGGCAGACAAAAAGGCGTCCATCTACTCTAGCGGCCCGGAGGGTGATGGTGGGGTTTTTGGGTTGTAGAAAGGGACCTGGAATGGGGGGAGGACATAGTTGGTGATGGGTATTCCCCTGATTCAATGTTAACATGTACCTAAAATGCTACTGTGAAAGATATGTAAATCATTATGGAAAAAATTGTGTTTTTAATCAGAAACTTTCTTTGACTTGCATGTATTATTATTATATTAATTATATTATGTTATGTTAGTTCATCTCACTATGTTAATCAATTTTATCTCTTGAATAAATTATTACAATAATAAAAATATAAAAGAATTAATTAGAATAAGAAATTCCTAAAGAATTTTTTTTTTTTGGTTTTTGGGCCACACCTGGTGGTGCTCAGGAGTTACTCCTGGCTGTCTGCTCAGAAATAGTTCCTGGCAGGCACGGGGTACCATATGGAACACCGGGATTCGAACCAATCACCTTTGGTTCTGGATTGGCTGCTTGCAAGGCAAACGCCGCAGTGCTATCTCCTAGGGCCCTGTAAAGAATTAATACGATTGAGATTGGAAAAAATTTTCTTATTATCTCTATTTCCTGTCAGATCCTCATTTCTCTTTTCCATTCAATGAAATGATGCCTCTGTAGGTATTGGATTTAAATTGCCTCCAGAAGTAATGATTTATCACCCCCAAATATCTGATACACCAGCAGAGTCTACTCACTGCTCTTATTCTGGCCCTGTTATGGGTAGTAACACAGGGCCCTAATTTCAGAGCAGAGCTGCAGGACATCAGCCCCGTTAATTGTCACAGGAGTCCCAGGAGGTCTTGGACATAGACACTGACAAGGCGCACATGTAACATGCCTGTGGGTTTGCTCCATGCTGGTCAGGGGACACTATCTCCCTCCTCAAAACATCCAATAGATGGATAAAGAATTTGTTTGTCAAAAGTCAGCTCCTAGTGCATTTGGTGTCTCCAAACACACACAGTGCAATCAGCCCATTATCCTCATAGAGGAACACAGGAAAACTAGGAACTGACCTGTGACTTATTTATGAAAGTGCTAAGCTGTCTCTTCTATTTTTATATATTATATAAAAATATAAATAAAATATATCAATATTATATTATATAACATATTGAAATATATTTATATAATCACATATAAATATAATATATACTACAAATATAATCCTCTAAATGCCTTCACATCAAACTGGATTTAGAAATGCATATTTTTCACTTTATTTGATTTTATATATAAAAATACCTTTACCAGTGAAAAATTGCAATCACCAATGTCCCATGTGTCCTTCCTCCCTAACCTGTCTCTTCAATCTAGAAACAAGGAGAGCACTTGGGTTTGAAGCCAATTTTGACCTCAGATTATCCTCATTCATTCATTGTATCACTTTCTCTGATGAATGCAACCTACATATTGGCTTCTAGTTTGCACTGGTGGGTTTTGGTTGCAAAACCTGCCTGTATGCAGGAAGGAATCCTGTTTCTGTGCCCAGCAGTCATGACTGGAGGTGCTTAAGGAAGTGTTTGGCATGCAAACTGGGGAACAGAAAATAGGCCAGCTGTGTGTAAGGCCTTACTCCTGCTAGTCTCCGTGAAGCCTTCACTCTCATGATCCCATCAGTGAGCCGAAGACAGCAAGTTCAAGGTAGCGACCCCCCTTTGTCTCACTTTGTCCTGTGATTTGTTTGGACAACACCTCAGTCAACTGCACTTTCTTGGAGAGCATGAATTGTGCCTCTGCAGATCTGACCCTTCTCTTGTCCTGATCATCCTGTGATGGTTCATTTAAGCTGGGTGCAAGCATAGCCCTTGAGAAGTAGGCATCTGTCACAGAGGCAAGAACTGTCATTCTCTTGTGCCAGGAAAGCCAGAGATAATCTTTGTAGAGACCATCTCAAGGCCTCTGTGCTGAGATGCCCAGTCTTGACTCATCTCAGGAGTCTGAGAATTATGGAAAGAAAACATTGAATAATGCGCTGAGGAGGTTGAGGAATGGGTGTCCCATCTTCTATAACCTCAACATCCTGAAAATTTTCATAACTCGGAAGACCCATCCCTTTTTGCCCTATACTACTCAGTGGTCACAGGAGGACAGAGAATGCTCTTCCCTCCCTCAGACACAGTGTACAGAGGGACGGACATATCTCCTCAGGATAATCAGGAGGGGGATCATGGCCAGCTCAGTGGGCAGACAACTTACATTTCTCCTCATCCAAGTCTTGTCCAGATGTTGTGTCCTGGTGTTTTGGAATCTCAGAGAATCTGAGTGGCTCTTGGGGAGCCAGGTTTCTCTCAGTGATGCACCTTGTGATGTCCCATAGCAGGATGGTCAACATTGGTCACAGTGAGAGCGGTGAGTTCTGTGCTGGGCCCTTGGATCCCTCCTGCATTTATATCCTTCATCACATGGACACTCTTAGGGCTTTGAAGATATGATTTGGGTGTTCCTGAATGCTCTTCTAGAAGCAATCAGCGTCAGGTGCTCATCTCTCTATCTCAAGGGTAAATTATCCCAGAGAGTGCTTTCTTTCCCGCTGAGATTCTAGAAATCAAAAGCCAAGAATTGAGTGAGTGTCAAGGTGCTGTTGCCATAATATTAATACTTGAATCTATCATTCTTATATTATTTTGAAATTTGTATTACAATTTTCTTATGAACTTCTCATTTTGATGATATATATTTAGGATATTATAAAATGATTTTGCCACTGAACATGCCAATTTTGTATTTTCTTAAAAACAGTTAACTTAAAATGAATAATATGCAAAAACTCTAAGTCCAAAATCTCTAAAACTTTTGTGAGGAATTAAAGTTGTGTTCAATTATGGAAAATAATTTATCTTATCATATTACCATAGTTTTGAGATGAAGTGACTATGTGTACCATTTGTAGATCAATGGGAGTTATAACAGAAGATTATTTCATACACCTAGACATAAAGAGTGATTAGAAAAACAGTATTTTCTAATTTTTCATTCATGTTATTTTTCAGCTTATCAGAAATACCTCGATACCTACATTCTAAGGGATATCCTGTCAATAGTTTTTCATGACAACTCTCTCAGGAGAATGAGAAAACCACCCTTACCCAGGAGCTCAGAGAAAAGGTATCAGAGAAAGATCTGGTGGTTCTAGCCCACGTGGAAAACTAAGTTGAGTCTTGGACTAGGCCAGTTATTGCCTGCCATGAAAGCAGAGTTGAAATTACTTATGGGTTTTGCCATGAGGCAAGAGAGGTAATGACCTCAAAGGAGCTTGGGCTTCTTGATTCAATTAATTGCCATTATCTCCTGGAGTGCATGTGACATGTCCTGGCAAGCTCAATTGACTGGACCATACTTATGAGGAAGGGAAAATAAAGGGGGACTATTGACTCAATTCCCAACCTTGAATCCTGTGGCACTGTGTTCCACATATCCCTATTTCCCGCCCATCTCTGTATTCAACACTGGCATTCCTATCATCTCACTCACTACCATTGTCATGATAGCTGTTAGTGTATTGATTTCTCTAACTGAACTCACCACTCTTTGTGATGAGTTTTCTCTCACGGTCCAGTCCTTCTAGTCCTCATCTCCAATGTCTCTTCTGTGTATTTTTATTATACTCTCTTTTCTTTGTCTTAAATCCCACAGATGAGTGAGACTATTTTGTGTCCATCTCTCTCACTCTGGCTTATTTCCTTCAGCATAATATTTTCCATGTCCATTTATGTATAGGAAAATTTCATGACTTCACTTTTCCTGATGGCTGCATAGTATTTCATAGTGTATATATACACCAGTTTTTTTTTAGCTACTCATCTGCTGTTGAGCATCTGGGTTGTTTATAGATCTGGCTATTGCAAATAGAAGGAGCAATGAATATAGGTGGATAGAGGGCATTTTTTATCGTGTTTTTTTGTTCTTAGGGTATATCCATAGAAGTTGTGTTGCTGGGTCAGTTTTTGACCATATTCTATAGACTGTTTTTAAATGCCCCATGTTTATGGCATATTTGTAAGACAATTAATTAACTTGGTATACAATTCATTTATTCTTTCATTTACTTCCTAATGGGAAATTGGTGCATCAATTTTCTTCTCTGTGCCTGGTAGAATTCTATAGGTTTAGGAAGATGAGATATTGAATGAAAATTTCCTGACCTTCTCCCACTCCCTTTCCACATGCTTTACTTATGAGAAAAATTGTTCATGTATTGAGAACAAATCACATCATGGAAGCCTAGATGTAAGCAAGAACAAAGTATTTGTTTTTCCCAGGTGGGACAAGCACAGAAAGTACTCAAAGCAAGATCCCTAAGGAGGTCAACTTGGAAACTTTTTGGACGAACCTCCGTTAGTCCCTGAGGTTAGAGCTGGCTATAAAAGCCAAAAGTTGAGTGATTGGTCAAAGGGTAGTGGGCAGTGTCAGAATGATAGCAAAATAGGTATGGTTCTTGATTTTCACAGGCCTGTCTTGGTCAAATCTGGCATCTCATATGGCCCTTTTAGTCCTGCTAGTAAAGATCCTGGAGAGCAGAAACTTGTATAAGGTCTGGATTCTGCTAGGTATATATACCCCAAACAAAATAAAAACTAATGAGGAATCCATGAGAATAGAGTCATTGTACAATGTGTACAGCTTCCAGAAATTTTATATGGTTTCATCCACTCATGCCAGGAATTATCCTGACATGATGAATATGGAGGAGTTTCAGATATAAGGAAGGAGAATCTCACACTTTGTTTTTAATCCCAGGGTGTTGATCTAGGTCCCAACAGCAATTGTCCAACAAAAGGACTGGCACATCTGGTACTTCTGTAAGGTCATGAAAGTTGATGTTGTCCAGAATCTCACTTAGCTGTTATGTGAAATTGAAAGTGCATTAGGAAGGAAAAAATATTCTTTATCTTTTCTCTCAAGACCTCATTAGTCCATTACCCCTGAGAAGGTGCAAACACTTTCCATTGCCTCTTGGGAAATGGATTAGTCACCTTTCTCGCCACATAGATTGATCTAGAATTTTTGCTCTTCCAGATATGGCAAATGAAGGAGCTAAAGTGACATGAAGTGTTCTGAAATAAAAAATGAGAAGAATTGTTGCAAGTCAGCCCCTGAAGAGGTTGACTGATGGAGGGATAGAGGATGAGGTCTTTCCCCTCCAGCTCGGAGCACGCGTCTGTCACCCTGTCCAGCCAACAGTTCTGAGGTGAAACGGCGGGTAAACAGCTCACAGACAGTCAGGCTTGTGGAAATAGTAGCTTTATTCGGTGGACAAGACTGAAGTCCAAAGCCTCAGCATCAGTTCCTGCCAAAAGCCTCTCGCCTTCCACAGACCCTTGTTTTTATCCCCCAGAATCAGGTACCACCCAATGGTGAAAGCAGAATAAGGTACCACCCTAGGGTGGGGGCAGAATGCCAGGTCACACCCTAGTGTAGGGCACAATCACCGATCAGGTTAGGGTCAGTAACATAATAGTCCCCTAAAATATTTACATACACAACAAAGAATGAGACATTAAGAAATCAATACTTGGGGCCGGAGAGATAGCATGGAAGTAATGCTTTGCCTTGCATGCAGAAGTTCGGTGGTTTGAATCCCGGGATCCCATATGGTTCCCCGAGGCTGCTGGTGTCAATGTCTGAATGTAGAGCCTGGAGTAGCCTCTGAGTGCTGCTGGGTGTGATCCAAAAAACCAAAAAAAAAAAAAATCAATAAAATTCAAATTGTGCCTCATAAAGTCAAGTACATTGGAGACAACGTACCTAAAGAGGTCAAACATCTGGGCCGGAGAGATAGCATGGAAGTAAGGCGTTTGCCTTTCATGCAGGAGGTCATTGGTTCGAATCCCGGCATCCCATATGGTCCCCCGTGCCTGCCAGGAGCAATTTCTGAGCCTGGAGCCAGGAATAACCCCTGAGCACTGCCGGGTGTGACCCAAAAACCAAAAAAAAAAAAAAAAAGAGGTCAAACATCTGTACTATAGAAACTACAAAATACTGCTCCTAGAAAATAGGGGACACAAGCAAAGGGAAACTTATTCTGTGCCCATGGTTTGGGAGAATTAACCTCTTTAAAATGATAATACTTCCCAAAAGTACAGATTTCGTGCAATCCATCTAAGGATACCCATGATATTTTTCAAAGAAGTGGGCCAAACACTCCTGAAATTTATTTGGAAAATAAGTGCCTGTAGAATTATTTGCAGTTAGCTGCAAAGGCTGTACTGCTGCAGAGGCCCAAGGCTGCCAGGGTCAGGTGGTGCATGGCTTTCAGGGGCCCATGATCAGGTGCCCACCATGGGACACCAATTTGTAATGACCTTGTGGGAGTGGGAGAGAGAAATAGCGAGAAAGGAATAGAGGGATAGAGTAAATTTTCTTTTAAATCTTGCATAGAGTCTAAAATCTGCCACTACTGCCCAGGGTATTTCTGAGAAATATAGACAGAAATTCACTGGCTAGTTTGGCAGGGGGTGGCTTATAGATACAGGATCGAGACAGAGAGAGAGAGAAGAGAAAGGGAAGAGAGAGAAGAGAGAGAGAAGAGAGAGAATAGAGAGAGAAGAGAGAGAAGAGAGAGAGGAGAGAGAAGAGAGAGAGAAGAGAGAGAAGATAGAGAAGAGAGAGAAGAGAAAGAGGAGAGAAAAGAGAGAGAGAAGAGAGAGAGAAGAGAGAGAGAAGAGAGAGAAGCGGGCAGCATCTTGTCAATGCTTTACTTCCCAGCCCCCAACCTGTAGAAGATTTCTAAAGTGTTAAGCAGAGAAGGGGAAAAGGAGGAGCTAACAGGGGAAGCACTGTATACATCATAGACAGACATTATGTACAATTCAAATAGACAGTAGACAAAGAGGTGGCGAACACACACACTTGTGCACACACATAAACGATGAATATCAGTCTATAGGTTGCATTAAAAAATTGACCCACGTAGAATGGGTCAGAGTGCCTAAAAAATATAAAGCTGCCATGTCAGAATACTTCATGAGTAAGGTCTCCCTGTTACATAAGCCAAAGGTTTTTTTTGTTGCCTTTTTTTTTTTGTTATTGTTTTTGGGTCACATCTCGCTTTGCTCAGGGGATCCTCCTGGCTCTTAGTTCAAAAATCGCTCCTGGCAGGCTGGGGGACCATATGGTATGCCAGGATTCAAACCACCGTCCTTCTGCATGGCAAACTCCCTACCTCCATGCTATCTTTCTGGCCCAGAGCCAAAGGTTTTTCCTTTCTATTTCTCCCATATTTTTCTGTGCCTATGCAGACAACAACAACAACAACAACCACTGCCACACACACCCTTTTTATTGTATTTTTGTATCGCCTATCTTACCAGAAAAAAAAGCGTACAAAACCTTCTGCTATTGTATTAATGACTTTATTGGAGTTACAATAATTTTCACAAATATACTAGCTAATACACATTTTCTCCTTTTAATTTTTCTATTTTTAGTTTTTAATAACTTCACTCTGTCATATTCAAACAAATGCATAATGATCATTTATGCCTACTATACAATGCATTTTCTTCAAATAAAAAATATAAGGCTGGAGGTCAGATGAAAACTTTTTCAAATCCTAAAAACACCATTGGTTAGTGTAAATTTTGCTGAAAAATTGTTTCATGGGTTAGATTATGCATACAACATTCTTAGAACAGTCATAATTTTCAAGTCTAGAATACTAAGGAATATATTAATGAGCACCGAGTCACACCACAAAGTATTGTATAATGGTCTTGAGCATCGACATTCCTTTACTGAAAGCAAACTGAAATCTGGGCATTATGATATAATAGTAAACTAGCCTGAATTGAAAATAAATTGCAAAAACATAATGAATGAGCACTGTAGCAAGACTCTCTGGCATGCAGATGACTAATTCATTAATATTTGTGGATGAAAACATTAGAACATATTAGATGACATAATTGGAAAGTGAATAATGTAAAATATTTGTCAAGACATTTTCATAATGCACACCACTGTATGTGGAGTCTAATAGAATATAGCGCAGTAATGCAAAACTAGGACATCCAAACTGTATCTCTGAGAGCCACTGTGAACAAAAACACCAACAATGTGTAATAGATATATCTAAATTAAGACACAAAGCATTCTTATAGTGAACACTGTAGTGAGCCCAAGGATTCCAAATTCATTCTGCATCATTTTCTGTGACTAAATGCATTAGCAAACTACTCTAGACATCTAGAGAGAGCAGATATTTGAACACCTGCTCAATTTAAGCAGCTGTATCCTAAATCTGGATGTCTTCTTTAAGTAGGAATCCAGCTATTCTCTCATTTTTAAAATATGAACCAATTTTATGGAGGTGGGGTACTTTGCAAAGCTATTACAAACATTGCTTTTACATTTGCTGATCTACTACACCAACTCCAACCAGTGTTTCTAGATCTTCCCCCATTATTCCATAGTTTCCTTCTCTTCTGCGGGGTCCTGCAAGCCCCCTGGAGGGGCCTGGCCAGCAGGAATCAGTCGAGAGGCTCACGGACGACCGCACCTTTATTTAGCAGGGCTAAAAGCACAACCACACCTGTAAAAAATCTAAGAGAGGTTAATAATAATGACCTTTGGTGATCAGACCGTTCAAAGGTGACTTTTTTAGGGTCCAGCATCTCTTATATAGAGAAGGAGAAGGGGGCAGGTAAAAAGTGATGTCAATCATACATTTTGGCGCGAAAGCCATGAGACAAAGGCAGTAAATCATATTCCAGAAGGGAGGGAGAAGCAGTGACAATTTTACAATCACTCCTAAGTCAGCAGTTTTCAAGGAATTGCCCTATGACCCTAAAATAGGGTTTGCAGACCACTTTCCGGAACTCAGCAGGTTTTATGGTGGGGCAAGCTCTGTTGAAGAGGTTTAGCTATTAACTCAGGAATGTAAATTATAGGGAGACTTGGCTCCATGGTATCAGGCAGTGTCTTCCTCCCCTAGGCTGAGAAGTTACTTATTACTTGAAGGTTGCCTTTTTCCTGTTGGTATATGGGCTTATAGCAAAGCAGCACTTAGCACTGAAAAGATGGCAGGGAGTTTTGCAAAAGTAACCACTGTGTCAGTCACGGTAGCCAACATCTCCCCCTTTCTTCTCTAATAGAAGAAGGGAAGTCGTGAGTGGGTGGAAGAGCCTGTCTTAGGCCACAGGGTTTGACCAGGTTGGACATAGCAATAAGCCGTGAATTAAAAGTGGCTATAGGCAGAGTGGGAGCAGCGCTAGGTTCGAATAGTTTGCCATAGCCGTTTGAAGCTATATCCTAGCTGGGACCCTGCTAATCCCGTCATAGGCGTCTCCACAGCCGAGAGCACAAGGACCGGAGCGATTTCCGTTTGTTAGCAATGCGCTCAATCTCCTGGAAACTTAAAGGCTGGAAGGGCGGCTCAGTGTTGATAGCCAAGTTTGCACAGGAGTCACGTATAGAGAGCTATTGGAAGTGAACCTGAACAGAGTTTTTTGCAACCTCGCTTGCCTGATGTTTAACAAAGGCAGTGAGTTTGCGAAAAGCCCATGGGCCAAAGGAAAGGAGCAGCATAAGGCTGAGAAAAGGACCCAAAATAGAGGGCAAAAATGTGTTGAGCCAAGGAGAGGAGGAAAACCAGGTCTGGTACCAGAATGGTTCTAGGTTAAAACGTTTCTGAAATTCCTGTATTTCATTACCAATACGCTGAACACTATCTCTTACTAACCCAGTTTTGTCTTTGAATACACAACATTGTTCCTTGAGGGCTACACAGATTCCCCCTTCCTAAAAAAAAAGGATACCAAATTAAACCACAGTGGTTTAGCTGCACTATTTTTGCTAGGGATACAACAATGTGCTTTAAGTAGTGTAAACTTATTGTAAGTTTGAAACATTTGTAACAACAGTTATACTTAAGGCAGTAACAGATTTTTAAGTATGAACCAATGAATAAATTATTGTGCCCACACCAGTAACACCCAGGCCTTTCAATAAGGCTGGGGTGGAGGCAATGTTTGTTTTTATACTGCAGCAGGAGAGACACAAGGTTATATTTAAGAGGTAATAAGGCAATTTTTGATCTAACAGTTAATTTAGGCATTAAAACAACCAAAACACAGTAGTTCTAGGACTAAAGAAACAAATGTAAAACAATGGGGGAGATAAACCAGTGAAACAGGCAAAAAACGTTAAATTGGGGGCAATTATGAACTGAAAGGAGAAATTTAGGACAAGAATTTGATTACAATTTGTAATAGGGGAAATTATATTGGGCACCAAAAGGCAAAGTTCAAGTTACACCACTAGTTTTAAAGTTATGCCATGGTTGTGGATGCTTCATACCGCATAGCAGAAGGTTGGTATCGTTGGTGTAGTGAGGCTGTTTGAACGGTGGGATGGGTGAGTAGCAGGTACTGGAGGAGGTTTTGATTATGACGACGATGAGCAGCAAAGGGAGAAGGGAAGGAACCAGAGGTGTTGTCATCGTCTTGCAAGGGAGAGTCAAGTGGAGCAAACAAATTAATGAAGCCTTGGTTCGAAGGGGGTGGTTGGTGGCAGCCAGGCAGAGTACCAAATTCAGCATTGTTAAAGGTGAAGTTAGTTAGTAACAGGTTCGCAGGAATGGCAGCTAGCAGGAGGGGTGGCAGGCTTTTTTGAAGTGGATGAAGAGAGGACCGCAAGAGGCTAAGGAAACTGCTTGGCAGGAGGCAAAATGGTTATTTTTGAATGCCACGGGAATGCCTCCTGACTACTGTTAGACTTTAGCACTAAAAAAATTTTTTTATAAGTAACAATCGCCAATGTTTTAAAAACTTTTAAACTGAACCTAAATGATTTTTCTTAAACTTTTTAGGTATTATTTAAAAGCTAGATGCTTTTTTTTCTAGCCACATTTGGCCTTATACTTTTGGCCTTAACTTACACATAGCAGAAAGTTGGGTGATTGTAAAGTCCAGAAATTCTCCAGGGAAAAACTTATCCCTGATGGCCATTTGAGAAATTTGGGGTTTACCATCTCCTACTCTTTCTGCCATGCTGATAGGACAAAGCTAGCTTAGCACAGGATTTTACAGTTTGGTAGATGAGCAGACTAAGCCAGGTTAAAAAAAATTAATTGAAAATTTAAAAAATGGATAAGGCTTTAAAAATTGTATTTATCATGAAATGCAAAAATAACAAATAAACAGACAAAACAAAAACAACATGAAACAACATTGTGGCCACTTTCACTCATAACACGCACACATGAACAAACAAAAGGATTGAATGAAAACTTGCATTAGAAAAATTGACAAGCGCTTTTAAACTATTTAGCCGGCATGTTTGTGAGAGGAAAAAAAATTATTTTAATGTAGCTGGAGTGGAACTTTGCTGAAAATAAATTTTAAGGTTTAGTCTTTAACACAAAACATTTTTAAAACAATCCTAACATAAAATCGAAAATATGAAGTAAAATGTTAACAGTTAAAAAAATTTTTGTTAAGTAAAATGGTTAGTGAGCACTGCAGAAGGAGTTTTTACTTTGAAGCATGATATATTTTGCTGTAAATGAATAGGTTTGTGATAAATTGGTTTCACATTAGAATAGCAAAACAGCTGTAATACAGTGTTAAAATTTTTATGATTGAACACAAGAGCATGAACTATGATTATTAAAGGTATAAAAAACTGAGTTTAAAAAACAAACAACTGTTTTTACTATGAAGACTTTAAGTGAATAATTTGTAAAAAATATTAGATACCAAATTAACAAGATGTTTAGACATTATAAAATATAGTTAAAGGCATTTGATGCATTTTCACACCTAGAGCTGAAGACCAAAATTATATTTAACACTTGTTAATTTGCTTATAAAATTTAATTATTTTTATAATACTTAATTAACAATATTATTTTAAAAAGGGTTAACCACAAAATGAACAGAGACAATTTAAGATTAAACTTGGAAAATGCAAAATTATTTTTACTTACCTTTGAGTTTAAAATTAGGCTTGAAATTAAAAAAGGACAAAGCTACTTAAGGTTTAAATTTATGAACATTAATTTATGAACAAATTTATTTAATTAGTTATTATATTGTTTTTGTTTTTAAAATGGCTTTTATGCCACTGTTTGAACTGCTTAACTGCCTGTAAGGTTCAGACTATTTGGTTCAAGTTTTTTAAATGGCAATGCTATTCTCCTATATTTATCATGCATTTAAAAGAGCTTAGGCTTAGCTTAGAGTTTTGGAATGTTTACACATTATTGTTAAGGAAAGCTGACCAACTTATTTTGCTCACTTGTATTATTTTAGTTCTTAAAAAATTAACTTTTTAAACATGTGCAGTAATTTTAACAAAGGAGTTTTGCTTTTTTTTCCCAATGCAGAGGTAAGAAAGACACCTGTGTTATATTTACAAATTATTCCTCAAAAACAAAGTTAAAAATGTTACAAAATGTTATTTGACCATTAGATTTGAATAGCAAACATGGAGAGGAAAGAGCAATTGAAAAGACAAAATATAAGAAACATTTAAATGCAGATTAAGGAGCCTAAGCTACTAAAAAATGCCCATGACATGAACCACTTTACAAACTTCATATACTCTTAAGATTAAAAATAATTTTTAATAGAAATATAAAAGACTCAAATTTTAATACTCGTGTGTTCGTTTAAGTTTTAAAACACGAAAAGGTTTTTTGTTTACTGATAATTTGTTATCACAAGTAACAGAATTATGACCTTGCTTTAAAATTTCCGAGAGGCATGAATGTTTATTGCTGTTATCTTCCTGTTGCCTTTTTGTCCTTAGAGAATTTTTTAACCCTTACAGACCTGATTTTAACCTGTATAGACCTGAATTTAGAAAGTTTCCTAATTTTTAACGTTTCAATAATTACTGCACAACACCCAATGCACAAAACTTTATGACACAAATGCTTTTTGAAAAGGCACATGTATGCCGCAGAATTTAATTTATAAACTTCACAATTATTTGAGGCATTGTATGAGACACAACAAAATTTTGAAAGCAATTGTTACTATAAATTTCACATGAACAATTTTTGAATCTTTTTACTTTTCCCTCTGCTACCTTGTGCCATATAGCAGAGCAATTAAACTTGTAACGATAAAGATAGACACAGGTTAGCACTATTGTGAGTTTAAACCAAATTTTTACCAACTTTAAGAAAGAAGTGATTTTTTTTTTAATTTTATGTTTTGCACTTAGGTACACAGAAACTTACAGTTTTAAAAACAGGTACAAAGTATGCCACATATACGCCACCTTTGCATAGGTTAAAGGACTTATTATGACATTTTTTAACACATTTAAGACTTTTTAATTTTACCAATTGTGGCCTTTATCTTTAGAAAAACATTTTAACTTAGGCATTTCGACTTAGGAGAAAGGAACGCTTGTAACAACAGAGAGACAGCCATAAAAACTTAAGGGAAGGTAGGGCTGCATTTTTATCCTAAGGGATGGAAAGGGGGGGGGAACCGTTCTGCTCGCTGAAATCACTGAAGCAGCCTGAAGTTTCTTTGCAGGCAACGGCCACTGGCCAACCCAGACAGGTGTATTAGAACGCCAGGTAATTTTTTCTGCTTGGGGGTAAGTTAAAAAGCCGGAAAAGCGTGTGAATAGCCTAATTTCAGGCGTTTAGGATTGCGGGCGGGCTAAATGGGTTTGGAAATGCCTTGTAAATTTTTACCTAGGCCTCTAGAAGGCGTGTAGCCCTAACGCATTACTTGTTCTAAAACCGCAGAATTTTTGCACTTAATGAAAAAGACACCCATTTGCTTCATGACGTCTCTGCCCCACAAGTTAATCGGCAGATCAGGGATAATATATGGGCGAATAAAGCCAGTGTCTCCATACTCGTTCTGCCACACCAATTCATTGGTGCTGACAAGGGCTTGTTTGGCGGTGCCTGCGACCCCAAAGATAGTGTCATGGGAGATTGTTGTAGGCCAATTAGGGGGCCAGTTAGTAGAGGAGAAACAGGTAATGTCTGTACCAGAGTCAAGAAGGCCTGTAAAGGGTCTGCCTCCCACTGTAATGGCAAGGTGAGGCCTGATTTTGCACCTGACACGAGAGATGGTATAGGGTGTCTGAGTGCCATAGGTTTTGTTTGCTTGAAGCAGTTCAGTGAGATCTTTTTTATTTATAGGTTTGTTACGCAGGAGCAATTCCTGCAGCACCTTACCCCTGGTTGATTCAGCGCCGCTGGGTAGAGCTTTGTTTCTTTCTGTTTCTGAATCAGAGCTGGAATTTGGAGCGGCGGCGGAGGTAGAACCGGCCGCAGCGTCCATAGCCTGCAGCTACGTGTGCTTTTCTCTCGCACTGCACTCTGCCTCGCGGGGGGCTGTGGGGGGTGCAGGCGTAGGAGAAGGGAGTGGCGACGGGGGTTAGTAGAAGTTAGTTGCCGCATGTGGAGGAGCTGTAACACGGACTTTGGAGAGCGACTCTTAGGCACAGAGCTGCTGACAAGCTGGGATCTGGAAAATGTGTGTTGCGCCTTTAAGACCTTAGAGATCAGAATTTTCGCCCGCCCGCCGGCAAGAGTTAAACAGCGCAGGAAAAAAAAAAGCGGCGGGCTTTTTTTTTTTTTGGATTAGCACAGAGGTTGCAGCAGCAGAAGTGAAGGTGAAGGGTTAAAGGAGGGAGGAAACTGAGAGATTTAAAGCGATAGGGAGCTCAGGAACACTAGATTTCTGGCAAACATCATGAACAAAACATTAAGAAATTACAAATATCTTTTTTGGTAACCTCTATGTCTGTGTTTCAATTCAGACTGTATATATTAAATGAATTTAAGCTTAGTACTCAACATAGCACCCATGGTAGCGAATCCAATGGGTGAATACTCAATGCGGCACCCAGGGTAGCGAATCCAATGGGTGAAGCCCCAAAAGCCAATCAGGGGCAGCGGGGGGAACGACTTGAAAAACTGCAGTTTATATTTGTTAAGGCTGACTCGTTTCTACGCTTACCCTGATGAGGTATTTCTGCGTTTTATGAAACGGCTCCGGACACGCCGCCCTTGTAGTCGTTCGAGTGTGGTGGTGGTCTTCGGGCCCAGCGTTGGGCGCCAAAATGCGGGGTCCTGCAAGACCCCTGGAGGGGCCCGGCCAGCAGGAATCAGTCGAGAGGCTCACGGACAACCGCACCTTTATTTAGCAGGGCTAAAAGCACAACCACACCTGTAAAAAATCTAAGAGAGGTTAATAATGACATTTGGCGATCAGACCGTTCAAAGGTGACTTTATTAGGGTCCAGCATCTCTTATATAGAGAAGGAGAAGGGGGCAGGTAAAAAGTGATGTCAATCATACATTTTGGCACGAAAGCCATGAGACAAAGGCAGTAAATCATATTCCAGAAGGGAGGGAGAAGCAGTGACAATTTTACAATCACTCCTAAGTCAGCAGTTTTCAAGGAATTGCCCTATGACCCTAAAATAGGGTTTGCAGACCACTTTCCGGAACTCAGTAGGTTTTATGGTGGGGCAAGCTCTGTTGAAGAGGTTTAGCTATTAACTCAGGAATGTAAATTATAGGGAGACTTGGCTCCATGGTATCAGGCAGTGTCTTCCTCCCCTAGGCTGAGAAGTTACTTATTACTTGAAGGTTGCCTTTTTCCTGTTGGTATATGGGCTTATAGCAAAGCAGCACTTAGCACTAAAAAGATGGCAGGGAGTTTTGCAAAAGTAACCACTGAGTCAGTCATGGTAGCCAACACTCTTCCAGTGTCCTGTATCCTCAGACCTAGGCTTTATCAAAAACGGCTGAAGATTTGTTTCCATGGGAATAATGTAACCTTTGGTTCCTTTGTACTTTTATATATGACCAAGACCACCTACCATTTCTCTGCCAGGAAAGAACATCAGAATAATAAGAAATAACACAGTTCAAAGTCAAAGATTGGAAGATAATAGTCAACTCTAAAACAGTTTGAGGTGACCACAATCTCATCTGTTTCCACAACAGTCTCTAGTTTCACGATTCTAGGAAGAAAACATATCAAAAATCACTGACCTCTCATCTCCCATGATAGTAAGGAGCACCTTTCTCCTTCCTTCCTTCCTTCCTTCCTTCCTTCCTTCCTTCCTTCCTTCCTTCCTTCCTTCCTTCCTTCCTTCCTTCCTTTCAAATTAGAGTCCAATATCTGGCAAAATTCTCGTTCATGTGGGAGGGAGGACTAAAAACATTCTCAGGCAAAAAAAGAACTTGCTTTATTTGCACAAACAAAACTGATTCTAAACGATCTATTCAGAGATGAATTACACAATCCAAACCCCCGATTGTAACATCAACCACCTTACACAATACAACTTCACAAGAGCCCTCTCTGTCAATAATCTCCTTAAATGTCAATGGACTAATCTCTCGCATTAAAAGTCATATAGTAGGGCCTGGAGAGATAGCACAGTGGTGTTTGCCTTGCAAGCAGCCGATCCAGGACCTAAGGTGGATGGTTCAAATTCTGGTGTCCTATATGATTCCCCGTGCCTACCAGGAACTATTTCCTAGCAGACAGCCAGGAGTAGCCCCTGAGCACCGCCTGGTATGGCTCAAAAACCAAAAACCAAAAAACAAACAAACAAAAAAAACCCCCCAAAAAACCCCTCATATAGTAAAGCGTTGGATTAGAAAACAAAAAACCAGATTTCGGCCTCATGCAAGAAACACATCTGCAAGTAAAGGGAAGACAAAGGCTTAGAATAAAAGGATAGAAATCTATTAGAATAAAAGCACGGAAATTATTCAAGCCAATGGAAAACAGAAAAAGGTGGAAAAGCCATCCGTATATCAGACCAAATTGCGTTAAACCTCAAGAAAGTGACCAGAGATAAAGAGTGTCACTACTTACTGATCAGGGAAACACTAGACCAAGAAGTACTATCTCTGGTCAATATTTATGCACCAAATGCAGAGCCAGCAAAATGTGTAAGGCATTTGCTCATAAACCTGGAGAAACATATGGAAAAAAATGTGATAGAAGTGGGAGATCTCAATACTCCACTATCACCACTGGACAGATCCACCAGATAGAAAACTAGTAAATAAATAAGAGTCCTAAATGAGAAATTAGAAGAACTAGGGCTAATGGACTCAAATAGGGCCTCCACCTCTAGAAAGCAGAATACACATTCTTCTCTAGTGCACATGGAAGTTTCTTGAGAGTAGACCATGCCTTAGGATGTAATTCTACCTGCATAAAGTCACAAATATAAGGATGACTAGAAGCACCCTATTAGATCACTGTGCAGCAGAGATCAAGTTTGACTGTAAAAACAAACTATGGAGTAAAGCCAACACCTGGAGATTAAGCAACATGCTGCTCAACAACAGCTGGATCAAAGAAGAACTCAAAGAAGAAATAAAAAGATTCCTTGAGACAAACGATTCCTGCAAAAGCATTAATTATGGGGAAACTCATAGCAATACAAGTCTATGTCAGGATTTTTTTTGTCAAAAATTTTTTTTGATATTTTTGGATCAAAATCAGCAGTTTAAAGGAATACCTTACGGAGCTGGAACAACAGCAGCAAAGAAAACCCTCACAAAAAAGAAATAGATCCTGGCAGACTAGGCGGACCATATGGGATGCCTGGATTTGAACTACCATTAGTTTTGGATTGGCTGCTTGAAAGGCAAATGCCTTACTGCTGTGTAGTACTCTCTGGCCTGCACATATAGTCTTGATTAAATTCATCTTTACCTGGAGAATTTCAGCATCACATTCAAGGCATTTAGAAACAATATTTTCCTTCTGTCACCTCAGAATTTACATTAAGGAAGTTTGGCCAGGATGTAGTATTGGACTGTTAATACTTTTACCAAGCATAGAATCTACATTTCTGACCGGCAAACTTTTGCAGAAGCCGGGTCCCTTGTTTGGGACATCAGGCTGGGAAAATCCACGAAACTACGCCTGCCCAGTGGGGTCCAACTGTGAAAAACTGTGAGTGCTAGCTGTGTATGTCTGTCTACTGTCCTCTTGCGTGAAACTCTTGGGAGTGGGGCGAAAAGAGGCTCCAGGTCTTTCTAAGAAAAGAACACCATCGCAACAAGAAGAAAAAAATCACACTAAGAACTGTGGTATATCACAGAAGCAAGCATTTCTCTCCAGACTGTCTTCTCTGTTGCATGTTCGGGCCTAAGATTTGATCCAGTGTGAGGCTTCATCCACGGAGGACTCCCCTCCCTTAGAAGCAAGTCAGCCCATCCAGAAAGGGCAGAGCCAGAGGAGTGTGCTGCCTGCATCATATAGCCAATGAATACCACCACAACACATAAAAAAACCCACAATACAAGTCTGGCACTGGGGAAACAACAAAGGCCAACATCAGACATAGAGAATGAAGATAACAATTCTGATGACCAGATAATGACCAACCAACTAATCAACCTCTCAGATAAGGACTTTAGACTAGCAATATGGAAGATGCTCAAAGAACTCAAAGAAACCATGGATCGAGTTGAACAGAACACTAATAAGAACCAAGAAAATATGAAGACAGAAATCACAAAACTCCAATCTGAAATAACATGTCAACTAACAGGCCTGAAAAAGTCAGTAAACGAAGTGAATGACAAAATGGATAAGCTCTAGGACAGGGTATCGGAAGCTGAGAATAGACTTGGTGCTGTGGAAGATGAGATACATAACAATTCCATACAGCAGGAGAGATTGGAAAAAAAACTTAAAACAAATGAGCAGACAATGGAAAAATTAGTCAAAGAATGGGAACAGATGAAAATAGAAGTCTATGATAAGATCAACAGAAACAACTTAAGAATCATTGGAGTCCCAGAGACCCAGGAAGAAAATTTCCAGGAAGAATCAACGGCCAAGAACATCATTAAAGAGAAAATTCCAGAGCTAAAGAATATATGTGATCAAATCCTGCATGCTCGAAGAGTACCAACCAAAAGAGACCCCAGAAAAACCACCCCAAGACACATCCTAGTCACAATGACAAATCCCACAGATAGAGACAGACTTCTGAAAACATCAAGATCAAAAGGGGAAATTACATTCAAGGAAGCATCCTTGAGATTTACAGCAAACCTGTCACCAGAAACACTCAATCCCAGAAAGCAGTGGTGGGATATTGCGACAAGACTGAATGAAATGAATGCTTCACCCAGAATACTATACCCAGCAAAACTCACTTTCTGGTTTGATGGAAGAATACATGGTTTCACAGACAAAAAACAGCTCAGAAACTTTACAGACACAAAACCAGTCTTAAGAGAAAAACTGAAAGACCTAATTGAAGACAAGACTAACCAAAAGACACACTAAATTTTGATATAAAGATGGCATTAAATCCCAGGACAATTCTTTCTCTCAATGTCAATGGACTAAATGCACCAGTCAAGAGACACAGAGTGGCTAAATGGATTAAAAAACTCAATCCAACCTTCTGCTGCCTACAAGAAATGCACCTGAAGAGTCAGAACAAACATAGACTCAAAATAAAAGGCTGGAGAAAAATTATCCAAGCAAACAACACCCATAAACAAGCTGGAGTGGCCATACTAATATCAGATAATGCAAACTTTATACTCAGGAAGGTTGTAAGGGACAAAGATGGACATTTTCTATTAATCAAGGGGTATGTAGAGCAGTAAGAAATAACTCTCCTAAATATATATGCACCGAATGAGGGGCCAGCAAATTATTTAATACAACTGTTGACAAATCTGAAAAATAATATCAATAACAACACAATAATTGTGGGGGACCTTATCACGGCTTTGTCAACACTGGAGAGGTCAACCAGACTGAAACCCAACAGGAATATACTAGACCTAAGGAGAGAAATGGAAGAAAGAGGCCTAGTGGATATATATAGGACACTCCATCCCCAGAAACCTGGTTACACATTCTTCTCCAATGTACATGGGACATTCTCCAGGATAGACTACATGCTGGCACATAAAACATACCTCCATAATATCAAGACAATAGAAATTTTGCAGACTAACTTTGCTGACCACAAGGCTCTGAAATTATTTGTGAATTCCAAAGGGACTCAGAAGAAAAATTTTAATACCTGGAAATTAAACAGCCTCATACTCAATAACCAGTGGGTCCGAGATGAAATCAAGGAGGAAATCAAAAGGTTCCTGGAAACAAAAGACAATAAAGACACAAACTATCAGAACTTATGGGACACAGCAAAAGCAGTACTGAGAGGAAATTTTATAGCTTTGCAAGCACATATCAGGAAGGAAGAAGGAGCTTACCTGAGTAGCTTAATGACACAGCTAATAGAACTAGAAAGTGCTCAACAAAAGGACCCAAAAATAGGGAGACAGAAGGAAATACCAAAGCTGAGAGCAGAAATCAACGAAGTGGAAACCCAAAAAACAATCCGAAAGATCAACGAAAGCAGAAGTTGGTTCTTTGAAAAAATAAACAAGATCGATAGACCACTGGCAAACCTAACAAAGAAAGAGAGAGAGAGAGAAACTTGATAACTCGTATTAGGAATGAAAAAGGAGAGATCAGTACTGATATGACAGAGATTCAAAGGATAATCAGAAACTACTTTGAGAAACTCTACACCACTAAAAATGAGAACCTGGAAGAAATAGATAAATTCTTGGACTCTTATAATCTTCCACGGTTGAAGGAAGAGGATGTAGCATATCTAAACACCCCCATCACCATTGATGAAATTAAAATGGTAATCAAATGTCTGCCGAAAACAAAAGCCCAGGCCCAGATGGATTCACTAATGAATTCTTTCAAACTTTCCAAGAGGAACTACTGCCAATCTTGGGAAGACTCTTTCATGAAATTGAACAAATGGAAACACTTCCAAATAGCTTTTATGAAGCCAACATCACCTTGATACCTAAGCCAGACAGAGATGCTACGAAAAAAGAAAATTACAGACCAATATCGCTGATGAATGCAGATGCAAAGATCCTCAACAAAATTCTGGCAAATAGGATTCAATGCCTCATTAATAAGATCATCCACTACGATCAAGTAGGTTTCATCCCAGGAATGTAAGGATGGTTTAGCATCCATAAATCTATCAACATAATACACAACATCAATAACAAGAAAAATAAAAACCACATGATCATATCAATAGATGCAGAGAAAGCATTTGATAAGGTCCAACACCCATTCTTGATCAAAACTCTCAGCAAAATGGGAATGGAAGGAACCTTAATCAATATAGTTAAGGCCATCTACCACAATCCAGTGGCAAATATTATCCTCAATAGAGAAAAATTAAAAGCCTTCCCTCTAAATTCTGGCACAAGATAAGGCTGTCCTCTCTCACCACTCCTATTCAACGTAGTACTGGAAGCACTTGCTATAGCGATTAGGTAAGAAAAAGATATCAAGGGAATCCAGATAGGAAAGGAAGACGTCAAGCTCTCACTGTTTGCAGATGACATGATTCTCTACTTAGAAAACCCTAAAGACTCTACCAAAAAGCTTCTAGAAACAATAGACTCATATAGCAAGGTGGCAGGCTACAAAATTAACACACAAAAATCAATGGCCTTTCTATACACCAATAGTAGTAAGGAAGAAATGGACATTAAGAAAACAACCCCATTCACAATAGTGCCACACAAACTCAAATATCTTGGAATCAACTTGACTAAAAATGTGAAGGACCTATACAAAGAAAACTATAAAACTCTGCTCCAAGAAATAAGAGAGGACACACGGAAATGGAAACGCATAACCTGTCATGGATTGGCAGGATTAACATAATCAAAATGGCAATACTCCCCAAGGCATTATACAGATTTAGTGCTATCCCTCTAAAGATACCCATGACATTCTTCAAAGAAGTGGATCAGGCACTTTTGAAATTCATTTGGAACAAAAAACACCCTCGAATAGCTAAAGCAATCATTGGGAAAAAGAATATGGGAGGAATTACTTTCCCCAACTTTAAACTGTACTACAAAGCAATAGTTATCAAAACAGCATGGTATTGGAATAAGGACAGGCCGTCAGATCAGTGGAATAGGCTTGAATACTCAGAAAATGTTCCCCAGACATACAATCACCTAATTTTTGATAAAGGAGCAGGAAATCCTAAATGGAGGAGGGGAAGCCTCTTCAACAAGTGGTGTTGGCACAATTGGATAGCCACTTGCAAAAAATTGAACTTAGACCCCCAGCTAACATCATGTACGAAGGTTAAATCCAAATGGAATAAATACCTCGATATCAGCCCCAAAACCATAAGATATATAGAACAGCACATAATTAAAACACTCCAGGACATTACAGGCATCTTCAAGGAGAAAACTGCACTCTCCAAGCAAGTGAAAGCAGAGATTAACAGATGGGAATATATTAAGCTGAGAAGCTTCTGCACCTCAAAGGAAATAGTGCCCAGGATAAAAGAGCCATCCACTGAGTGGGAGAAACTATTCACCCAATACCCATCAGATAAGGGGCTAATCTCCAAAATATACAAGGCACTGATAGAACTTTACAAGAAAAAAACATCTAATCCCATCAAAAAATGGGGAGAAGAAATGAACAGACACTTTGACAAAGAAGAAGTACAAATGGCCAAAAGACACATGAAAAAGTGCTCCACATCACTAATCATCAGGGAGATGCAAATCAAAACAACGATGAGATACCACCTCACACCCCAGAGAATGGCACACATCACAAAGAATGAGAATAAACAGTGTTGGCGGGGATGTGGAGAGAAAGGAACTCTTATCCACTGCTGGTGGGAATGCCGTCTAGTTCACCCTTTATGGAAAGCGATATGGAGATTCCTCCCAAAACTGGAAATCGAGCTCCCATACGATCCAGCTATACCACTCCTAGGAATATACCCTAGGAACACAAAAATACAATACAAAACCCCCTTCCTTACACCTATGTCTGGCCCCATCCCTCATATGTCAATCACTTGCCAACACCTCCTCTACTCTCTTTTGTGCTACCGAATCCCTGCTTGGCAGGTTCAATTCATTTTTTTTTTCCTTGACCATTGACTCTTCCACCCTCGATTGCTTCATCTATTATACACCCGAGTGATGGCATCTAGTAGTTGTCCTTCTGATGTTCATATCTGGAGGTCCTATTTTTTTCACTTGGTACAAAAGGAAAAAGTATGCCATATCTTCTATGTGAGATCTGTATACTATGTATATAACCCACAATTTCTTGTTCTTATCTTTTACTGGTGACCTGGGTGGTTTTATGGTTGTTTGTTTTTTGTTTATGGGTCACACCCGGTGACACTCAGGGGTTACTCCTGACTCTGCAGTCAGTAATCGCTCCTGGCTAGAGGGACCATATGGGATACTGGAGATTGAACCCAGGATTGTCCTGGGTCATCCTCCATGTGCAAAGTAAATGTCTTACTGCTCCACCATCTTTCTTGCCCCCAATTTTTTAATTTGACTTCTTTAAATAGTACTGAAGTGAAAATGAGTGTGTCTGTATGTACAAATTAATGAGTACTGGCTTATTAGCTAGACATGAATGGGACATGATGCCTGTGTTGGTATCGAGGACACAGTGGACTCACTGAGCCATATAGTGTTTCCATTTTCAATTTTTGGTAAGCCTAAAAATTGTTTTCCAAATTTTCCAAAATGGAGAACTCTACCATCTGAGGGAGCTGTTGCCTTTCCAAGAATCCTCACTATTTTCCCTGAATATTTCATGTAAGTATTCTCATTGTTGAAGTGATATCTCATTGTCAAGTTTGATTTGTGTGTTCCCAATATTCCCCAATGCTAAGCACTTTCTCACATGCCTATATAAAATCTGGATGTCTCTTTTAAAATTTAACCTAATTCAATTAAACCATTGTGATTTACAAAGTTTTTCATAGTTGAATTTCAGACATACCAGGAATAAGGGCCAATTTCACCACCACTGTTGATCTCCCTTCACCAATGTTCCCAGAGTGCATCCTACGTCACCACCCATTGCTCCCTGGCCTGAAGTATAACAGGCCCACTTTAAGTTTAGATTGTTAAAGTTTGGATCTCTTGATTCCATTGTTGTTAACATTGGCTTGGATATTTTGTTCTGTACTTTTAAAAATCTCCACCAAATGCACCTGAGACCACTTGTTCCCGCCCCCCCACCTTCATTCTTTATTCACCCCTATTTACTTTATAAAAAATTTCAGGAATATCTGATAACACCTAGTAATTCATGTATAAAATTCTATAACAAATATAGCACTCTATCTAAAAGATAAAAATGAGTGGCAATTTTTTTTGCATAGACACAGCAAAGTTATGAAAAATATATAGACAAAAGTTCTGTTATAAACACAGGGTGTCCATACTCATGAAGCATTTTGCCATCAGACTAACTACAGGCTCCAGACATACTAAGTTGTTTAATTCCAAAGTCTTTCTTAATGGTCCCTTGAAAAGTGCTCAATAGCAGTTGTTGTAGTTAGGCTTCAGTGTTGATGTATGGCAGTAGAACTTGGACATGCCCCTTGGATAACCCTACTGTAATGACAGTTGAAACTGCACACATTCCCTGAACATGCCCCTTAGACACACCCCCTTGTCATGCTAGTATAAAAAGTAAAACTTTAACTATTGTGGATGGTCCAAAGATAGTGACACGAATAGGGCCTGTTGGTGTGAGGGGGGCCAAAGATAAAGTATGGAGGAGATTCTGCATGCTTTTGTATCTATTAATTTCCCTTTATGTTTTTTTTTTTTTTTGTGTTGGGCCACACCAGGTGACGCTCAGGGGTTACTCTTGGCTATGCACTCAGAAATGCCTCCTGGCTTGTGGGAGATTCTGTGATGCCCGGGGGATTGAACTTTTGTCTGTCCTAGGCTAGCGCTACAAGGCAGATGCCTTACACCCGGTGCCAACACTTTGTCCCCTCTCTTTCTGTTTCGGACCAGGGCCACCCCTGGCCACCTTTGCCTGTAAATTTTCATCTATCTCTCCCTCTTTCTCAGAGACCCCTGGGCAGCAGCAGCAGACTTCAGACTGCAGGAGGAATAAAATATATACTTGGTTTCTACTTCTCTCTCTCTCTCTGTCTTTCTCTCTCTGTCTCTCTGTCTCCCTCTCTGGCTGTCTCTCTCTCTCACTCACTCGCTAGCTCTGTCCTGGGAGGGTGGTCGCTATACTCGAATAATTAGAGTTCCTAGTTTTTGCATAGATCCTATGGTGAAGTCAGGGTTTCATGAGGTGTCTCCTGGTACCATCTCACCATTAGATATCAAGGCAGTGAAACCCAACCTGAAAGCAAGCTGTTGCTGTTTCCAAGTCATCAGAGTGTTATATGAACTAATCCTGTAAGTAGTCAGTGGCAGAGCATCATTTTTGGACTTCCCTGGAAGAATTTACATTCCTGGTGCTTGTGCAAAAAACATGCTGATTCTAAAAATGGGATCTAAGGTTTGGGGGTTAACAGCCAATGTCCAATCAAATTGGGGCTATATCAAATCAATATGACAAATGTTCAGAGTGAAAGGCCCATGAAATAATAACTTTAGAATTTTCTATGTGTATTAGATAAGAACTTTTGTTGTATACAAAAGATTCCCCCATTTCAATGTGCCTACTCAAAAAGAAATAATGTCACAATATATTGGTGCTTATAAAGGTAAAAAAAAAAAGTCAAGCTAAACTATCCCTATAACCTCGTTCTAACAGAAACTCAGAACCCAAGAGAAAACTATCCACTAGAAATTCCTACTAAAGAAATCCCAAAAGGGGTGGGGAATACTACATCTCCACAAGGAAGTACACAATAAGAAATTAAACCTATTAAGGAAACACACCTAAAAATTTACAAAAGAAATATATGCATCCCCTTTAAGTCTTTTGAATTAGTCTAGGGAGAGGGGAATAAAATCTGGGGCAAAGCTTCAGCCTGAAATTTTGTGGATAAGGGAATGTCTTCAAGTCAACTGTCTTTCCAAAGCCGAATCTGGTTGCAAGCAACAGCCCATGGTGTAGTGAGATGGGAGATAAGGGGGACACTGAGAGCCAATCAACAGCAGTGGCAGCAGCTTCTTCTAGGGGCTGAGGCAGGGGTTGGGCTGGGGATGGCTGTCCTTTCTCTTTGGGAGTTGTCTAGCAGAGGATGGAGGATAGCAGATGATCTGGTTCCTGATGAGTTAAGAACTGTGGGTAAAAGGGTTAAATAGGTAGAAACAACAAATCAAGAGTGAGAGAGCAAAAGGATAGAAGAGGATTTCTGAAGTGGTAAGCAGAGAAGGGGGAAAAGAAGGGCTAACAGGGGACGCACTACATGCATCATAGACAGACATTATATATAATTCAGACAGACAGTTGACAGACATAGAGGTGGCCAACACACACACTTGTGCACACACATAGACAATGATGATCAATATAAAGGTTGCATTTAAAAAACTGACCCACGTAGAATGGGTCAGAGTGCTTAAAAAATATAAAGCAGCCATGCCAGAATACTTCATGAGTGAGGTCTCCCTGTTATTTAAGCCAAAGTTTTTCTTTTCTTTTTCTTTACTTTTTTGTTTTTGTTTTTGGTTTTGGTTTTTGGGTCTCACCGGCAGCTCTCAGGGGTTACTCCTAAATCTATGCTCAGAAATCGCTCCTGGGAGGCTTGAAGGACCATACGAGATGCTGGGATTAGAACCACTGTCCTTCTGCATGTAAGGCAAACACCCTACCTCCATGCTATCTCTCTAGCCCCAAGCCAAAGGTTTTTCCTTTCTATTTCTCCCATATTTTGATGTGCCTATGCAGACAGCAACCATTTCCACACACACTCTTTTTATTGTATTTTTGTGTCACCTCTCTTAAAAGGAAAAAAGAGGTTATAAAACCTTCTGCTATTGTATTAATGACTTTATTGAAGTTACAATAATTTTCACAAACATACTAGCTAATACACATTTCTTCTTTTTCAATTTTCTTTTTTAATAACTTCACTTTCTGTTATTGAAACAAATGCATAATGATCAGTTATGACTACTATATGATGAATTTTACTTATATAAAATATGAAGCTGGCAGGTCAGATGAAAACTTTTTCAATTTCTAGAAAAATCATCGGGAAGGGTAAATTTTGCTGTAAAAATGTTTCCTGGGTTAGATTATGCATATAACATTCTTTTTTATTTTTTTAACTTTTTAATTTTTAATTATGAGAGAAAATATGCAAAGAAAGAAGACAAGATGAAGTAACAATAAAAGGACAATCACCCATAAACAGAATTTTTAGAATATGTCCCCTTGCTGATATCTTACCTTTGAACTTCCAGCCAAAGAACATTAAGAAAAATAAAACAGAACCCCAGATTGTAATACCTTATAATATTTCTTAGCAGCACACAAAGCAATCTAAGCCATGAAACTTATGTAACTCCTTAAACATTAAAGGCATAGTACTTTTTTTTTTGAGAATTTTTTTAAATTTAATTTTTATTTTGATCATAGTGGTTTACATATTGTTGACAATAATATTTTACGTACATATTTACATAAAATTAGGGGGGATTTCCATCACCAATTTGTCTTCCCTACACCTCCGATTTTGTCCTGCCTCCCATATGCTTTTCCCTCCCCATAGGGCTGCCAGAATATGTTGTTCCCTCTGTATCTAGCCTACTACTTAGTAGTCTTGCACCTGTTTGGTCCTGGTGCCTCCCTTATTTCCCCCTCTAACTGGGGGGCAGGACTAGCTAGTTCAATTTAAATGGTTTTGTTTTAAGAAGGAAATAGTAGTAAACTGGGGTAAAGGTCTCATACGCAGAAAATAAGCGGAATTCTTCTAGAGGGTCTCCTCCAAAGAGAGGCGAAGGAGAAAAAGGTGAAACACTACACCAGTACAAAAAGAAGTGTCAAGTATCCAGTGAGGACTCCAATAATAATGCTAAGCACCCCCCCCCAAAAAAAAGCCACGGTCTTGAGATAAGAAACATGGCAGAGCATATAATGAAAGAAAAAAAAAAAGAAAAAAAAAAGCAAAGCAAAGAAAAGAAAAGAAAAAAAGTGTAAATGGGGGCAACTGCTTCAATAACCACACCAAAACAAAGAAATCAACCAAAAATAGATAGGTAAATATAATAATAATGATAATAAATGAAGATAAAAAATAATATATATAAAAAGATAAATAATATTTTGTGTTTTGTTTCTTTCCCTCCTGCCTTGGCACTGTAAATATTGGGGTCATTACAAAAGGAATTCACTTGGCCTAAGAGATATGGGGTTTCTCCGCCCTTGGAGTATATTGTCACGGGATCAACTATAGCCTCTGTTTTTGTCCCTCAAGTCCCCAGATTGTAATACCTTATACTATTTCTTAGCAGCACACAAAGCAATCTAGTGCCATGAAACTTATGTAACTCCTTAAACCTTAAAGACATAGTACTTTTTTTTACATTTCCATGCATATGCGTATTTGTTTAAGTTAAACTCAAAAGTTTAAGTGTTTTTTTTTCTAAGGATTAGAGTCAAAGGAGCACAGTAAAATGGTATTAGAGTGGCAATTATTGTTTGCCTAGGCCCAGCAAAATATGAGGGACATGGAAAGGAAAAGATTAAATACAAGGAGACCTTACCCCTGAAGTTTCCTGGCATTAGACCAACTCTAGGCTCCAGGCAAACTAGTTTGTCCAATCCAAGTCATTTTCTGTAGTGCCAACAAACTTATTTTTCACACAGTCTCTGTTGTTAGTATCATGTTTCTGTTTTAAAGATTCTGGAATCTTCATATCCTACATTGAAGTCAGGATGTGGAACATCCTCTAGTTTCACTTCACAATTAAAGGGCCATGCAGAGAGCCACATCCTGTAAGCAGGTCGTTGTTGTTGTCAAGTCTTTTTAGTAATAAGGTAAGTCTCTTTTGAGCTGGTCGATGTCAGAGCAGCGGTAGGGTCTTCCCTGGTAGAGGATTGCTTCCAGGTGATGTTATAAAAAAGCTGGGATGTTTCGTAGATAGCTTCCCTGGTTCAGGGGTGAATGGAGAATACCCATTCTTCTGAGGCCTGTGCCAGGTCATTATGTCAATGTTCAGGGTGTAACGTCCCATTTTGCATATAACATTTTTAAAAAATGATAATTTTTAAGTCTAGAATACTGATAAGAACAGATACTACACTTGATCTTAGCCAAAAGCCAAGAAGCGATTCAAGCCTAGAATACTATGGAATACAGTAATGAGCACTGAGTCTCCATCACAAGTATTGTATAATGGTCTTGAGCATTGAGATTCCTTTAATGAAAGCAAAATGAAAACCTGGACATTAAGATATAATAGTAAACTCGCTAGAATTGAAAATAAATTGCACAAAGGTTCTCAACAAATGAGCACTGTAGCAAGAGTCTCTGGCATGCAGATGCCTAATCCAATATATCTGTGGACATAAAGATTAGATCATATTAGATGGCATAATTGGAAAGTGAATAACTTAGAATATTTGTCAAGACCTGATCTTAATGCACACTACTGTATGTGGAGTTTAATAGAATATAGTGTAGCAATATGAAACTAGGACATGCAAACTCTAAGAGCCACTGTGAACAAATACACTAAAAAGGTATAATAGATATATTGATATGAAGACACAAAGCATTCTTATAATGAGCACTGTAGTGAGTCCAGGGATTCCAAATGCATTCTGCAACAGTTTCTGTGATTAAAACACATTAGGACATTACTATAGACATCTATAAAGAGCAGATATTTGAACACCCGTTCAAGGTTAGCAGCTGTATCTAAAATCTGGTAGAATTCTTTATGGAAGAATCCAGCTATTCTCTCATTTTTAAAATATGAATCATTATTTTATGGAGGTGGGATACTTTGGCAAGCTATTACAAACTTTGCTTTTACATTTGCTGATCTACTACACCCTCTCCTCCAATGAGTGTTTCTAGATCCTCCCCTATTATTCCATAGTTTCATTATCTTCAGTGTCCTGTCTCCTCAGACTAGGCTTTATAAAAAATGGCTGAAGATTTGTTTCTATAGGAAATCTAATATTTTATTCTTTATAATGTACATATGACCAGACATCTATCATTTCTCTGCCAGCAAAGAAGACATCAGGATTGACAAAAAAAATCACAATTCAAAGCCAAAGATTGGAAGACAGTAGTCAAATTTCCTTCCTCCCTCCCTTTCTTCCTTCCTTCCTTCCTTCCTTCCTTCCTTCCTTCCTTCCTTCCTTCCTTCCTTCCTTCCTTCCTTCCTTCCTTTCTTCCTTCCTCCCTCCCTTCCTTCCTCCCTCCCTTCCTCCCTCCCTTCCTCCCTCCCTTCTCCCTCCCTCCCTCTGTCCCTTCCTTCCTCCCTCCCTTCCTTCCTTCCTTCCTTCCTTCCTTCCTTCCTTCCTTCCTTCCTTCCTTCCTCCCTCCCTTCCTTCCTCCCTCCCTTCCTCCCTCCCTTCCTCCCTCCCTTCTCCCTCCCTCCCTCTGTCCCTTCCTTCCTCCCTCCCTTCCTTCCTTCCTTCCTTCCTTCCTTCCTTCCTTCCTTCCTTCCTTCCTTCCTTCCTTCCTTCCTTCCTTCCTTCCTTCCTTCCTTCCTTCCTTCCTTCCTTCCTTTCTTTCTTTCATCAAGCGGCACTGTTAACATATATATAGATACCACATCTTGGACTACAATATATTATATGATATATATATACACATATGTATATATATATATATATTGATTTTTTGGCTCACACCTGGCAGCGCTCAGGGATTACTCCTAGCACTAAGCTCATAAATCGCTCCTGGTAGTTTTGGGAACCAGATGGGATTTCAGTATTCGAACCACTGACCTTTTGCATGCAAGACAAATTCTTTCCCTCCATGCTATCTCTCTGGCCACAACAATATATTTTTTGTTTGCCTTTTTGCAGCAAAACTAAAGCAGCAAATTAGTTCAATCTTCTTTTTATTTTATGGTAAATATTGAGCATTTAAGACCCCCTTTGAGCATTTAAGTCTTTTGATATGCTAAGTATTAGAAGAACTTTGAAGGTATTTTTAAAATAGCTGAAAATATAAAACAATGGAACGATAGCGCAGCAGTAGGGCATTTGACTTGCACGCAGCTGATCCAGGATGAACCTCGGTTCAATCCCCAGTGTTCCATATGTTCCCCCAAGCCAGGTGCGATTTGTGAGCACATACGCAGGACTAACCACTGAGCATTACTGGGTGTGGCCCGAAACCAAACAACAACAACAACAACAAATCTGGTGCCAGGGTGATAGCACAGCTGCAGAGCATTTGTCTAGTAGGCTGCCAAATTATGGACTCAGGTTTGGTTCCTGGCATCCCAAATGATCCTGTTAGCCCACCATGAGTGATTCCTGAGTGCAGATCCAGGAGTAACCTCTGAGCTGACCAGGTGTGGACCAGAAACAGACAAAATACCTCCCTGTAACAATCCTGTGTGACCACAGCTTCTTTCTCTACAGCACATGCCTTCTAAACATTCTATCACAAATATATTTTTGTCCAGGAACTTTTCTTTACATAGTATCAGTTTTATACTCCAGTCAAATTGTGCAGTGGGGGATTATATACCATCTTTTGTGATCCTAACTCTAATAAGTTCTTATAACCACTGCCATCGGACCAGCCCATAATATCAGTTTTACTGTAAGAAAAATTTCTTTCTTTTCTTTAACAATATCTCCATACATTCTCTGTTTTCTTTTAAACGCGCATGTCCAGACCTTGAAAAACATTCCCTGTGCTTAATGTCCTTGTGAAACTTAGTTCAACTTGATTTTCTGAGAGATCTGGAAAGTAGTTGCTATTTTATGTAAGTGACTGTGGTAGCCATAAATTTCACTCACCGGCAAGCCTGAATTAATAAACAAATACACAGGAGCACAGAATTATGATTCTCTGTCTTTGGTAGTCTTCTGATGCCTTCATGATTAGCTTCCCCTTCTCCCACCTGAGACCTGACCCTAAGGCCTGATTCTTGGGAGCTTCATCTTTCACAGGTTGAAGCACAGTTTGCTGCCCAGTGATTCTCAGTTTATCATGACAAATTTGGTATAGGAGTTGGACATATAATATAAATCCCATCTGAAAATGTCAAAGGCATTCGATGTTCCCAGTGAATGATCTGACAACATTTAGTATGCTCTGGGGAGGTTTCTTCCTATTGAGTCAAGTAGAACATTGGCTTCTTTTACCCTTAAGATTTTGATTCTCGGTTCATGAAACACTCACATATATCCCATGAACAAGCAAGTACATTATACTTACACATTACACACATTACCAGAATCCACTTCAGTGCTAGAACAGGTGCCCTATTCACACAGGTGTGTCCCTCAAGTGTATGTGCCCCTTAGGTAGCACTCAGACAGACTACTTAGGTAGCCTCAGAGAGGTGTGGTAGGGTCTCACTGGTGCCACTCTCTGCCCTCGGTGGAGTCTGAACAGGACAGCAGAATAGGGTGGTCCGAGTTGATACCTCACATCTATGGATTGTGAGCATGCATGCAAATGCATGACTAGACAACCAGATAGGCAGAATGGGAATCAGGGAACCCTTAAACCTGTGTGCAGACTTCATTAGACAGACCCCAATATATAAGATCGTGAGGCTCAGCAAGGTTTACAGGAGACAATATTGGTGTCCAAGTCTGTAGGGAACATGTGATGAGGTCAGTGACCCAGGACTGTGTGAACAGCCAGAAACAGCCCAGGTATAATCCTCCGGAAAATGCACTAGCACAGGGGTGATGAGACAAGTGCTCCTGGGAGGGTAGAAGCAAAGCTTGGGAACATCACTAGGACTGAAGTCTAGTCAAGGGGAGTTATAGAAGGTTAGCAGACATGCAGGAAGTGAGACATTTCCATGGAGAGTGCTGTGATCTCTCCACACTAATGTATCTTCTACTGAAGAGCAATTCTGGGTGCTCTGGTGGAAATTCAGAGAATTTGCATAGAAGTAGTGCCTGGGCTAGAAGGGCAGAAAAGTGCCTTCAGCAGAACGCCCCCTCCTGATATTCGGGGACATCATGCTCTGTGTGGGGATGGTGGTCTTCTCTCCTCAGCTTCTGCATTATCTGTCAGCGCCCTCTGGAGCACTTCTCGGAGAGATTTTCTGCCTCGCTGCTGCCCATGTCGCCCAACAAAGAAATAAATGATAGGGTTGACTGTGCTGTTCACAGCAGAGAGGAGGATTATAATTACCAATTCCCATATGTAAGAGATAGTTGAGAACATTGAGAAATAATAGGCTAAATAGACTCCTCTCGGCACACTGAGCAGCAGGAAGGCCAGCACGTTGAGCAGGATGGTCCAGTAGAGCCTGCTGGACTTTCTCTGCCTGGAGTAACACTGGACCTGGATGAAGAGTCAGGCTGGACACAAAGAGCACCAGGATAGTTGGAAGGGACATGAGTCCAGGTAGAAACCATATAGCATAGTGAAGTTCATCTACAAATTTTGCTAAATAGTAACTAATAATAAAGAAAATCCAAACAAAGGTGCACACAATGGTGGAGAGATGTGCTGGGCGGTGGCATTTGTACCAGATGGGCCAGAGGACTGAGACACAGCGCTCAACGCTAATGGCCATGAGCAGGCTCAGACCCACCAAGTATGAAGACACTTCAAGTGACTCTATAACCAAAAATAAATATTTGGAAAGGTATCTCTCCAGAAATGTATACTTAGCAATAGCTGTTGAGAGATAGATGAAGTCTGCAATTGCTAAGTTGAAGATGTAGACGCCATAGTGGTTTCTCTTCAGGCAGAAACACAGAAGCCAGATGACAATCCCATTCCCCACCATGCCACAGATTCCAACGACTATAAGGACAGTATGGAACACAGTCAAATTCAAACGGTAATAACTCCAGAAATCATAGTCAATGTTGGTTTGGTGGAATAAGGAGCCATCATTCCCTTCAGTTAAAACTGTCGAGTTGTTCCAGAGGAGTTCAGGCATGTCCACAGTGTTGTTTGTAGGCTCAAGATTTATATGTGTGTCCTTTCACTGTGGTCCCCTGTGAACTCAAGCTATGGGCAGGGACAGTATCTGTGAGGTCCAGACTGGTTCACCCTTGCACCCAGCTAATCTTCAGAGCCCATAGACTCATTCACAGGAAGCCAGGGGTTGGTTCCATTGGAGTGGCCCCACCAGTTCTGCTCTCATCAACTCCAGGCTCAGTCAGGAGCTCTCTCCTCAGTCCCAGGCCAGTGCCACTCCTGCCACCTATGCAGATATGTCTCTACCTGCGCTCAGCTGCTGAGGGTCTGGTCTGGGAGTAGATGTGGAAGAGACCCCAAATCTGCACAGGACCTTGTCTTTGTGACTCTTGGAGCTAAATGAAAATGTTGGAAAATGAAAGGTCAGTAACAATTAGTATTCAAAGTTGTACACACTGCACACAAATGTATTTTCTCTGTATATTAGTTTTCTGGTATTTTCATGTAGAAAGTAAAATGATTTTGGAACACTTGCAACAGACATTCCCTCAACACAGCACCGACCCTGGTCCACTCACAATGACCACAACTGAATTTACACAGATGTTCTAAGTGGATCATTGGAGATACTGTATAGACTTACTGCTCACTCAACAAAGATGTTTAGTAATAAATAAATTATATATGGGCCCGGAGAGATAGAACAGCGGCGTTTGCCTTGCAAGCCAGGACCAAAGATGGTTGGTTCGAATCCCGGTGTCCCATAGGGTCCCCCGTGCCTGCCAGGAGCTATTTCTGAGCAGACAGCCAGGAGTAACCCCTGAGCAATGCCGGGTGTGGCCCAAAAACCAAAAAAAAAAAAATTATATATAAGCATCAAGTTAATACTTTATAAATATAATATATACATATCATTATAATTAAAGGAACATTGTTTTATTACCTGTGATTAAAAATTAATTGTCTTGTCTTTTTCTTTTTGCACTCGAGAATGATTTGATTTCAGAACCGAGGCTATTGTGTGGTGCCTGTCTTTATTGCTGTAGTGCTCACTGGTTATTTAATTCATTATTATTATTATTTTTTTTTTGGTTTTTGGGTCACACCTGGCGGTGCTCAGGGGTTACTCCTGGCTGTGTGCTCAGAAATAGCTCCTGGCAGGCACAGGGTACCATATGGGACACTGGGATTTGAACCAACCACCTTTGGTCCTGGATCAGCTGCTTGCAAAGCAAACACCGCTGTGATATCTCTCCGGGCCCATAACTCGATATTTCTTTCTGTATTGTTCTGGTGATTCAGTTACCTTTTTTACATCCTCTCTCAAACTGAGTTTGGAAGCCTCTAGGGACTCCGCCCATTTTCAGCATATTTGACTTTTGACTTCTTTTTTATTTTTTTCCTCTTATTTTGTACCCCAATCTATTGCTTTTCTTTCCTTCAAACAAACCACATACCTCGATTTATCTAGCTCTGCCTCTTAAATAGAGGGGGAAACAAGGGAGGGTTCCAGGACCAAACAGATATGTGATCACTAATAGTAAGCCAGACAAAGAGGGGTCCACCTACTCTAGCAGCCCGGGGGGTGATGGTGGAGTTTTTGGGTTGTAGAAAGGGACCTGGAATGGGGGGAGGACATAGTTGGTGATGTTATTCCCCTGAATCAATGTTAAAATGTACCTAAAATACTACTGTGAAAGATATGTAAGCCATTATGGAAAAAAGTTGTGTTTTTAATCAGAAACTTTCTTTGACTTACATGTCTTATTATTATATAAATTATATTATATGTTATGTTATGTTACTATATTATTTTATGTTAGTTTACCTCATTATGTTAGTCAATTTTGTCTTTTGAATAAATTCTTACAATAATAAAAAAGAAATAGAAGAATTAATCAGAATAAGAAATTTCTAAAGAATTTTTTTTTTTTTTTTGGGTTTTGGGCCACACCCGGCATTGCTCAGGGGTTACTTCTGGTTGTCTGCTCAGAAATCACTCCTGGCAGGCACGGGGGACCATATGGGACAGCGGGATTTGAACCAACCACCTTTGGTCCTGGATCGGATGCTTGCAAGGCAAATGCCGCTGTGCTATCTCCTCGGGCCCTCTAAAGAATTATTAATGCGATTGAGATTGGAAAAAATTTTCCTATTATCTGTATTTCCTGTCAGATCCTCATTTTTCTTTTCCATTCAATGAAATGATGCCTCTGTAGGTATTGAATTTAAATTTCCTCCAGAAGTAATGATAATTCACCCCCCAAATATCTGATACACCAGCAGAGTCTACTCACTGCTCTTATTCTGGCCCTGTGATGGGTAGTAACACAGGGCCCTAATTTCAGAGCAGAGCTGCAGGGCATCAGCCCCATTAATTGTCACACAAGTCCCCAGGAGGTCTTTGACATAGACACTGACAAGGCGTACATGTAACATGCCTGTGGGTTTGCTCCATGTTGGTCAGGGGACACTATCTCCCTCCTCAAAGCATCAAATAGATGGATAAAGAATGTGCTTGTCAAAAATCAGCTTCTTCCTCATGATATAGAAGTTTTCAGCATTAAATCTTATCTCCTGAAATGTACGTGATAGTTAGGTACTGTGAATTGTTCTCTCTACTAAAAACGAGCCACAATATAATTGTTTCCTGTGTCTTTCAACTAACAATACTTAGAACACACCCTGTTTTGGGGGGACGACACCTAGCATTGCTCAGGAATTATTCCTGGCTCTGCACTCAGAAATCATTCCTGGCAGGCTCTGAGGACCATATGGAATGCCAGGGATCAATCCTGGGTCAGTCATGTGTAAGGCCAATGCTCTATCCACTGTGCTGTTGCTCCAGCTTCAACACCTACATTTTCAATTCTGGTATTTCAAATAAGTATCTGGTCATTGTTAAAGATTATATGACTTTAAAACTGTGTAACATGATGCGATTAATGATCACAGAGCCATGTTTATTCTATTTGTATGCTAGCACAAATCTCATATTTATTGACTTCTCATTGTAGACTAGAGTTTTTATTCTTTTTGAACTGTGTACCTAATTTGTATTCAATAAAATACATGTGTAACTCTAAAAAAAAATCAGCTCCTAGTGCATTTGGTGTCTCCAAACACACACAGTGCAATCAGTCCATTACCTTCACAGGGGAACACAGGAAAACTAGGAACTGACCTTTGACTTAACTATGAAAGCTCTAAACTGTCTCTTCTATTTTTATATATTATATAAAAATATAAATAAAATATATCAATATTTTATGAAATAACATATTGAAATATATTTACATTATCACATATAAATAGAACATATACTACAAATATAATCCTCTAAATGCCTTCACATCAAACTGGATTTAGAAATGCATATTTTTCAACTTTATTTACTTATTTAATTTTATATATAAAAAAACCTTTACCAGTGAAAAACTGCCATCACCAATGTCCCATGTGTCCTTCCTCCCTAACCTGTCTCTTCAATCTAGAAACAAGGAGAGCACTTGGGTTTGAAGCCAATTTCGACCTCAGATTATCCTCATTCATTTATTGTATCACTTTCCCCGATGAATGCAACCTACATATTGGCTTCTAGTTTGCACTGGTCGGTTTTGGTTGCAAAACCTGCCTGTATGCAGGAAGGAATCCTGTTTCTGTGCCCAGCAGTCATGACTGGAGGTGCTTAAGGAAGTGTTTGGCATGCAAACTGGGGAACAGAACATAGGCCAGCTGTGTGTAAGGCCTTACTCATGCTCGTCTCCGTGAAGCCTTAACTCTCATGATCCCATCAGGGAGCCGAAGGACAACAAGTTCAAGGTAACGAACCCCCTTTGACTCACTTTGTCCCTGTGACTTGTTTGGACAACACCTCAGTCAACTGCACTTCCTTGGGGAGCATGAATTGTGCCTCTGCAGATCTGACCCTTCTCTTATCCTGATCATCCTGTGATGATTCGTTTAAGCTGGGTGCAAACATAGCCCTTGAGAAATAGGCATCTGTCACAGAGGCAAGAACTGTCATTCTCTTGTGTCAGGAAATCCAGAGATAATCTTTGTAGAGACCATCTCAAGGCCTCTGTGCTGAGATGCCCACTCTTGACTCATCTCAGGAGTCTGAGAATTATGGAAAGAAAACAGTGAGCAATGCGCTGAGGAGGTTGAGGAGTGGGTGTTCCATCTTCTATAACCTCAACATCCTGAGCATTTTCATAAATCGGAAGACCCATCCCTTTTTGCCCTATACTCAGTGGTTACAGGAGGACATAGAATGCTCTTCCCTCCCTCAGACACAGTGTACAGAGGGACGGACATATCTGCTCAGGATAATCAGGAGGGGGATCATGGCCAGCTCAGGGGAAAGACAACTTACATTTCTCCTGTCCAAGTCTTGTCAGATGTTGTGTCCTGGTGTTTTGGAATCCCAGAGAATCTGAGTGGTTCTTCTTTCAGTGATGCACCTTGTGATGTCTGATAGCAGTATGGTCAGCACTGGTCACAGTGAGAGTGGTGAGTTCTGTGCTGGGCCCTCGGATCCCTCCTGCATTTATATCCCTCATCACATGGACATTCTTAGGGCTCTGAAGAGATGACTTGGGTGTTCCTGTACACTTTTCTACAAGCAATCAGCATCAGGTGCTCATCTCTCTATCTCAAGGGTAAATTATCCCAGAGAGTGCTTTCTTTCCCACTGAGAATCCAGAAATCAAAGGCCAAGAATTAAGTGAGTGTTATGGTGCTGTTGCCATAATATTAATACTTGAATCTATCATTCTTATATTATTTGAAATTTGTATTAAAATTTTCATATGAACTTCTCATTTTGGTGATATACATTTAGGATATTATAAAATGGTAATGCCACTGAACATGCCAATTTTTGTATTTTCTTAAAAACAGTTAACTTAAAATGAATAATATGAAAAACTCTAAGTCCAAAATCTCTAAAACTTTTGTGAGGTATTAAAGTTCTCTTCAATTATGGAAAATAATTTATCATATCATATTACCATAGTTTTGAGATGAAGTGACTATGTGTACCATTTGTAGATCAATGGGAGTTATACTAGAAGATAATTTCTTACACCTAGTCATAAAGAGTGATTAGAAAAAACAGTATTTTCTAATTTTTCATTCATGTTATTTTTCAGCTTATCAGAAATATCTCGATACCTACAATCTAAGGGATATCCTGTCAATAGTTTTTCATGACACCTCTCTCAGGAGAATGAGAAAATCTCCCTTACCCAGGAGCTCAGAGAAAATGTATCAGAGAAAGATCTGGTGGTTCTAGCCTACGTGGAAAACTAAGTTGAGAATTGGACTAGGCCAGTTATTGCCTGCCATGAACAGCAGAGTTCAAATTACTTATGGGTTTTGCCACAAGGCAAGAGAGGTAATGACCTCAAAGGAGCTTGGGATTCTTGATTCAATTAATTGCCATTATCTCCTCGAGTGAATGTGACATGTCCCAGCAAGCTCAATTGACTGGACCATGCTTATGAGGAAGGGAAAATAAAGGGGGACTATTGACTCAATTCCCAACCTTGAATCCTGTGGCACTGTGCTCCACATATCCCTCCTTCCCACCCCTGCCTTTATTCAACACGGGCATTCCTATCATCTCACTCACTACCATTGTCATGATAGCTGTTAGTGTAGTGATTTCTCTAACTGAACTCACCACTCCTTGTGATGTGTTTTCTCTCACGGTCCAGTCCTTCTAGTCCTCATCTCCAATGTCTCTTCTGCACATTTTTATTATACTCTCTTTTCTTTGTCTTAAATCCCACAGATGAGTGAGACTATCCTGTGTCCATCTCTCTCACTCTGGCTTATTTCCTTCAGCATAATATTTTCCATATCAATTTATGTATAGGAAAATTTCATGACTTCACTTTTCCTGATGGGTGCATAGTATTTCATAGTGTATATATACACCAGTTTTTTTAGCCACTCATCTGCTGTTGAGCATCTGGGTTGTTTCTAGATCTGGCTATTGCAAATAGAAGGAGCAATGAATATAGGTGGATAGAGGGCATTTTTTAATCGTGTTTTTTTGTTCTTAGGGTATATCCATAGAAGTTGTGTTGCTGGGTCAGTTTTTGACCATATTCTATAGACTGTTTTTAAATGCCCCATGTTTATGGCATGTTTGTAAGACAATTAATTAACTTGGTATACAATTAATTTAGTCTTTCATTTACTTCCTAATGGGAAATAGGCGCATCAATTTTCTTCTCTGTGCCTAGTAGAATTCTATAGGTTTAGGAAGATGAGATATTGAATGAAAATTTCCTGACCTTCTCCTACTCCCTTTCCACATGCTTTACTTACGAGAAAAATTGTTCATGGATTGAGAACAAATCACATCATGGAAGCCTATATGTAAGCAAGAACAAAGTATTTGTTTTTCCCAGGTGGGACAAGCACAGAAAGTATTCAAAGCAAGATCCCTAAGGAGGTCAACTTTGAAACTTTTTGGATGAACCTCCGTTAGTTTCTGAGGTTAGAGCTGGCTATAAAAGCCAAAAGTTGAGTGATTGGTCAAAGGGTATTGGGCAGGGTCAGAATGATAGCAAAATAGGTATGGTTCTTGATTTTCACAGGCCTGTCCTGGTCAAATCTGGCATCTCATATGGCCCTTTGAGTCCTGCAAGTAGAGATCCTGGAGAACAGAAACTTGTATAAGGCCTGGATTCTGCTATGTATATATACCCCAAACAAAATAAAAACTAATGAGGAATACATGAGAATAGAGGCATTGTACAATGCGTATAGCTTCCAGAAATCTTATATAGTTTCATCCACTCATGCCAGGAATTATCCTGACATGATGAATAGGAGGAATTTCAGATGTAAGGAAGGAGAATCTCACACTTTGTTTTTAATCCCAGGGTGTTGATCTAGATCCCAACAGCAATTGTCCAACAAAAGGACTGGCACAACTGGTACTTCTGTAAGGTGATGAAAATTGATGTTGTCCAGAATCTCACTTAGCTGTTATGTGAAATTGAAAGTGCATTAGGAAGGAAAACATATTCTTTATCTTTTCTCTCAAGACCTCTTTATTTCATTACCCCTGTGAGGTGCGAACACTTTCCATTCCCTCTTGGGAAAGGGATTAGTCACCTTTCTCGCCACATAGATTGATCTAAAATTTTTGCTCTTCCAGATATGGCAAATGAAGGAGCTAAAGTGATATGAAGTGTTCCCAAATAAAAAATGAGAAGAATTGTTGCAAGTCAGCCCCTTAATAGGTTGACTGATGGAGGGATAGAGGATGAGGTCTTTCCCCTCCAGCTCGGAGCACGCGTCTGCCACCTTGTCCAGCCGACGGTTCTGAGGTGAAACCGCGGGTAATCAGCTCGCAGACAGTCAGGTTCATGGAAATATTCGCTTTATTCGGTGGACAAGATTGAAGTCCAAAGACTCAGCCTCCGTTCCAGCAAAAAACCCCGGCCTTCCATAGACCCTTTTTTTTCTCCTCCAGAATCAGGTACCACCCAATGGTGAAAGTAGAATAAGGTACCACCCTAGGGTGGGGGCAGAATGCCAGGTCACACCCTAGTGTAGGACACAATCACCAATCAGGTTAGGGTCAGTAACATAATAGTCCCCTAAAATATTTACATACACAACAAAGAATGAGACATTAAGAAATCAATACTTGGGGCCGGAGAGATAGCATGGAAGTAATGCTTTGCCTTGCATGCAGAAGTTCGGTGGTTTGAATCCCGGGATCCCATATGGTTCCCCGAGGCTGCTGGTGTCAATGTCTGAGTGTAGAGCCTGGAGTAGCCCCTGAGTGCTGCCGGGTGTGACCCAAAAAACAAAACAAAAAAAATCAATAAAATTCAAATTGTGCCTCATAAAGTCAAGTACATTGGAGACAACGTACCTATAGAGGTCAAACATCTGTACTATGGAAACTACAAAATACTGCTCCAAGAAAATAGGGGACACAAGCAAAGGGAAATTTATTCTGTGCCCATGGTTTGGGAGTATTAACCTCTTTAAAATGATAATACTTCCCAAAACTTTGTACAGATTTAGTGCAATCCATCTAAGGATACCCATGATATTTTTCAAAGAAGTGGGACAAACACTCCTGAAATTTATTTGGAAAATAAGTGCCTGTAGAATTATTTGCAGTTAGCTGCAAGGCTGTACTGCTGCAGAGGCCCAAGGCTGCCAGGGTCAGGTGGTGCATGGCTTTCAGGGGCCCATGAGGCTCCATGCCAGGTGGGATCAGGCGCCCTACCAGGGACACCAATTTGTAATGACCTTGTGGGAGTGGGAGAGAGATATAGAAAGGAATAGAGGGAGAGAGCAAATTTTCTTTTAAATCTTGCATAGAGTCTGAAATCTGCCACTACTGCCCAGGGTATTTCTGAGAAATATAGACAGAAATTCACTGGCTAGTTTGGCAGGGGGAGGTTCATAGATACAGGAGAGAGAGAGAGAGAGAGAGAGAGAGAGAGAGAGAGAGAGAGAGAGAGAGAGAGAGAGAGAGAGAGAGAAGCGGGCAGCCTCTTGTCAATGCTTTACTTCCCAGCCCCCAACCTGTAGAAGATTTCTAAAGTGTTAAGCAGAGAAGGGGAAAAGGAGGAGCTAACAGGGGAAGCACTGTATACATCATAGACAGACATTATGTACAATTCAGATAGACAGTAGACAGACAAAGAGGTGGCGAACACACACACTTGTGCACACACATAGATGATGAATATCAGTCTATAGGTTGCATTAAAAAACTGACCTACGTAGAATGGGTCAGAGTGCTTAAAAAATATAAAGCTGTCATGCCAGAATACTTTATGAGTAAGGTCTCCCTGTTACTTAAGCCAAAGTTTTTTTTGTTGCCTTTATTTTTGTTTTTTTTGTTTTTGTTATTGGATCACATCTGGCTTTGCTCAGGGGTTCCTCCTAGCTCTATGCTCAAAAATCGCTCCAGCAGGCTGGGGGACCATATGGTATGCCAGGATTCAAACCACCGTCGTTCTGCATGGCAAACTCCCTACCTCCATGCTATCTCTCTGGCCCTGAGCCAAAGGTTTTTCCTTTCTATTTCTCCCATATTTTTCTTTGCCTATGCAGACAATAACAACAACCACTGCCACACACACCCTTTTTAATTGTATTTTTGTATCGTCTATCTTAACAGAAAAAAAAGAGCATACAAACCTTCTGCTATTGTATTAATGACTTTATTGGAGTTACAATAATTTTCACAAATATACTAGCTAATACACGTTTTCTCCTTTTAATTTTTCTATTTTTAGTTTTTAATAACTTCACTCTGTTATATTCAAACAAATGCATAATGATCATTTATGCCTACTATACAATGCATTTTCTTCAAATAAAAAATATAAGGCTGGAGGTCAGATGAAAACTTTTTTAAAATCCTAGAAAAACCATTGGTGAGGGTAAATTTTGCTGAAAAATGGTTTCATGGGTTAGATTATGCATACAACATTCTTAGAACAGTCAAAATTTTCAAGTCTAGAATACTAAGGAATATAGTAATGAGCACTGAATTACACCACAAAGTATTGTATAATGGTCTTGAGCATCGACATTCCTTTACTGAAAGCAAACTGAAATCTGGGCATTATGATATAATAGTAAACTAGCCTGAATTGAAAATAAATTGCAAAAACATACTCAATGAATGAGCACTGTAGCAAGACTCTCTGGCATGCAGATGACTAATTCACTAATATTTGTGCATGAAAACATTAGATCATATTAGATGACATAATTGGAAAGTGAATAATGTAGAATATTTGTCAAGACATTTTCATAATGCACACCACTGTATGTGGAGTCTAATAGAATATAGCGCAGTAATGCAAAACTAGGACTTCCAAATTGTATCTCTGAGAGCTACTGTGAACAAAAATACCAACAATGTATAATAGATATATCTAAATTAAGACACAAAGCATTCTTATAGTGAGCACTGTAGTGAGCCCAAGGATTCCAAATTCATTCTGCATCATTTTCTGTGATTAAAAGCATTAGCACACTACTCTAGACATCTACAGAGAGCAGCTATTTGAACACCTGCTCAATTTAAGCAGCTGTATCCTATATCTGGATGTCTTCTTTAAGTAGGAATCCAGCTATTCTCTCATTTTTTAAATATGAACCAATTTTATGGAGGTGGGATACTTTGCAAAGCTATTACAAACATTGCTTTTACATTTGCTGATCTCATTTTTTAAATATGAACCAATTTTATGGAGGTGGGGTATTTTGCAAAGCTATTACAAAAATTTCTTTTACATTTGCTGATCTACTACACCAATTCCAACCAGTGTTTCTAGATCTACCCCCATTATTCCACAGTTTCCTTCTCTTCCAGTATCCTGTCTCCTCAGACCTAGGCTTTATCAAAAATGGCTGAAGATTTGTTTCCATGGGAATAATCTAACCTTTGGTTCCTTTGTACTTTTATATATGACCAAGACCACCTACCATTTCTCTGCCAGGAAAGAACATCAGAATAATAAGAAAAAACACAATTCAAAGTCAAAGATTGGAAGACAATAGTCAACTCTAAAAAAGTTTGAGGTGACCACCTCATCTGTTTCCACAACAGTCTCTGTTTTCACGATTCTAGGAAGAAAACATATCAAAAATCACTGACCTCTCATCTCCCATGATAGTAAGGAGCACCTTTCTCCTTCCTTCCTTCCTTCCTTCCTTCCTTCCTTCCTTCCTTCCTTCCTTCCTTCCTTCCTTCCTTCCTTCCTTCCTTCCTTCCTTCCTTCCTTCCTTCCTTCCTTCCTTCCTTCCTTCCTTCCTTCCTTCCTTCCTTCCTTTCAAATTAGAGTCCACTATCTGGCAAAACTCTCTTTCATGTTGGAGGGAGGACTAAAAACATTCTCAGGCAAAAAAAGGACTTGCTTTATTTGCATAAACAAAACTGATTCTAAACGATCTATTCAGAGATGAATTACACAATCCAAACCCCCGATTGTAACATCAACCACCTTACACAATACAACTTCACAAGAGCCCTCTCTGTCAATAATCTCCTTAAATGTCAATGGACTAATGTCTCCCATTAAAAGTCATATAGTAGGGATAGCACAGCAGTGTTTGCCTTGCAAGCAGGTGATCCAGGACCTAAGGTGGATGGTTCAAATACCGGTGTCCTATATGGTTCCCCGTGCCTACCAGGAACTATTTCCTAGCAGACAGCCAGGAGTAACCCCTGAGCACCGCCTGGTATGGCTCAAAAACCAAAAACCAAAAAACAAACAAACAAAAAAACCCCAAAAAAACCCCTCATATAGTAAAGCGTTGGATTAGAAAACAAAAAACCAGATTTCGGCCTCATGCAAGAAACACATCTGCAAGTAAAGGGAAGACAAAGGCTTAGAATAGAAGGATGGGAATCTCTTAGAAGAAAAGCATGGAGATTATTCAAGCCAATAGAAAACATAAAAAGGTGGAAAAGCCATTCAAACATCAAACAAAATTGCATTTAACCTCAAGAAAGTGATCAGAGAAAAAGACTGTCATTTCTTACTGATCAGGGAAACACTAGACCAATCTCTGGACAATATTTATGCACCAAATGCAGAGCCAGCAAAATGTGTAAGGCATTTGCTCATAAACCTGGAGAAACATATGGAAAAAAATGTGATAGAAGTGGGAGACCTCAATACTCCACTATCACCACTGGACAGATCCACCAGATAGAAAACTAGTAAATAAATAAGAGTCCTAAATGAGAAATTAGAAGAACTAGGGCTAATGGACTCAAATAGGGCCTCCACCTCTAGAAAGCAGAATACACATTCTTCTCTAGTGCACATGGAAGTTTCTTGAGAGTAGACCATGCCTTAGGATGTAATTCTACCTGCATAAAGTCACAAATATAAGGATGACTAGAAGCACCCTATCAGATCACTGTGCAGCAGAGATCAAGTTTGACTGTAAAAACAAACTATGGAGAAAAGCCAACACCTGGAGATTAAGCAACATGCTGCTCAACAACAGCTGGATCAAAGAACTCAAAGAAGAAATAAAAAGATTCCTTGAGACAAACGATTCCTGCAAAAGCAGTAATTAGCGGAAACTCATAGCAATACAAGTCTATGTCAGGATTTTTTTTGTCAAAAATTTTTTGATTTTTTTTGGATCAAAATCAGCAGTTTAAAGGAATACCTTACGGAGCTGGAACAACAGCAGCAAAGAAACCCCTCACAAAAAATGAAATCGATCTTGGAAGGCTAGGGGGACCATATGGGATGCCTGGATTTGAAGTTGAATTAGTCCTGGATTGGCTGCCTGAAAGGCAAATGCCTTACTGCTGTACTATCTCTCTGGCCCGCAAATATTGTCTTGATTAAATTCATCTTTGCCTGGAGAATCTCAAGCATCACATTCAAGGCATTTAGAAACAATATTTTCCTTCTGTCACCTCAGTATTTACATTAAGGAAGTTTGGCCAGGATGTAGCATTGGACTGTTAATACTTTTACCAGGCATAAAATCTACATTTCTGACCAGCAAGCTTTTGCAGAAGCCGGGTCCCCTGTTTGGGACATCAGGCTGGGAAAATCCACGAAACTACGCCTGCCCAGTGGGGCCCAACTGTGAAAAACTGTGAGTTCTACCTGTGTATGTCTGTCTACTGTCTTCTTGCGTGAAACTCTTGGGAGTGGGGCGGAAAGAGTCTCCAGCTCTTTCTAAGAAAAGAACACCATCGCAACAAGAAGAAAAACATCACACTAAGAACTGTGCTATATCACAGAAGCAAGCATTTCTCTCCAGACTGTCTTCTCTGTTTCATGTTCGGGCCAAAGATTTGATCCAGTGTGAGGCTTCATCCACGGAGGACTCCCCTCCCTTAGAGGCAAGTCAGCCCATCCAGAAAGGGCGGAGCCAGAGGAGTGTGCTGCCTGCATCATATAGCCAATGAATACCACCACAACACGTAGAAAAACCCACAATACAAGTGTGACAATGGGGAAACAACGCAGGCCAGCATCAAACATAGAGAATGAAGATGACAATTCTGAGGACCAGATAATGACCAATCAACTAATCAACCTCTCAGATAAGGACTTTAGACTAGCAATATGGAAGATGCTCAACGGACTCCAAGAAACCATGGATCGAGTTGAACAGAACACTAATAAGAACCAAGAAAATATGAAGACAGAAATCACAAAACTCTAAACTGAAATAACATGTCAACTAACAGGCCTGAAAAAGTCAGTAAACGAAGTGAATGACAAAATGGATAAGCTCTGGGACATGGTATCAGAAGCTGAGAATAGACTTGGTGCTGTGGAAGATGAGATACATAACAATTCCATACAGCAGGAGAGATTGGAAAAAAAAACTTAAAACAAATGAGCAGACAATGGAAAAATTAGTCAAAGAATGGGAACAGATGAAAATAGAAGTTTATGATAAGATCAACAGAAACAACTTAAGAATCATTGGAGTCCCAGAGACCCAGGAAGAAAATTTCCATGAAGATTCAACGTTCAAGAACATCATTAAAGAGAAACTTCCAGAGCTAAAGAATATACGTGATCAAATCCTGCATGCTCGAAGAGTACCAACCAAAAGAGACCCCAGAAAAACCACCCCAAGACACATCCTAGTCACAATGACAAATCCCACAGATAGAGACAGACTTCTGAAAACAGCAAGATCAAAAGGGGAAATTACGTTCAAGGAAGCATCTTTGAGATTTACAGCAGACCTGTCACCAGAAACACTCAATGCCAGAAAGCAGTGGTGGGATACTGCGACAAGACTGAATGAAATGAATGCTTCACCCAGAATACTATACCCAGCAAAACTCACTTTCCGGTTTGACAGAATACATGGTTTCACAGACAAAAAACAGCTCAGAAACTTTACAGACACAAAACCAGTCTTAAGAGAAAAACTGAAAGACCTAATTTAAGACAAGGCTAACCAAACACACACCAATTTTGATATAAAGATGGCATTAAATCCTAGGACAATTCTTTCTCACAACGTCAATGGACTAAATGCACCAGTCAAGAGACACAGAGTGGCTAAATAGATCAAAAAACTCAATCAAATCTTATGCTGCCTACAAGAAACGCCCCTGAGTAGTCAGAACAAACATAGACTCAAAATAAAAGGCTGGAGAAAAATTATCCAAGCAAACAACACCCATAAAAATGATGGAGTGGCCATACTAATATCAGATAATGCAAACTTTATACTCAGGAAGGTTGTAAGGGACAAAGATGGACATTTTCTATTAATCAAGGGGTATGTAGAGCAGTAAGAAATAACTCTCCTAAACATATATGCACCGAATGAGGGGCCAGCAAATTATTTAATACAACTGTTGACAAATCTGAAAAATAATATCAATAACAACACAATAATTTACAACACACGGCTTTGTCAACACTGGAGAGGTCAACCAGACTGAAACCCAACAAGAATATACTAGACCTAAGGAGAGAAATGGAAGAAAGAGGCTTAGTGGATATATATAGGACACTCCATCCCCAGAAACCTGGTTACACATTCTTCTCCAATGTACATGGGACATTCTCCAGGATAGACTACATGCTGGCACATAAAACATACCTCCATAATATCAAGAGAATAGAAATTTTGCAGACTACCTTTGCTGACCATAGGCTCTGAAATTATTTGTGAATTCCAAAGGGACTCAGAAGAAAAATTTTATTACCTGGAAATTAAACAGCCTCATACTCAATAACCAGTGGGTCCGAGATGAAATCAAGGAGGAAATCAAAAGGTTCCTGGAAACAAATGACAATAAAGACACAAACTATCAGAACTTATGGGACACAGCAAAAGCAGTACTGAGAGGAAAATTTATAGCTTTGCAAGCACATATCAGGAAGGAAGAAGGAGCTTACCTGAGTATCTTATTGACACAGCTAATAGAACTAGAAAGTGCTCAACAAAAGGACCGAAAAATAGGAAGACAGAAGGATATAAGAAAGTTGAGAGCAGAAATCAATGAAGTGGAAACCCAAAAAACAATTCGAAAGATCAACGAAAGCAGAAGTTGGTTCTTTGAAAAAATAAACAAGATTGATAGACCACTGGCAAACCTAACAAAGAAAGAGAGAGAGAAACTTGATAACTAGTATTAGGAATGAAAAAGGAGAGATCACTACTGATATGACAGAGATTCAAAGGGTAATCAGAAACTACTTTGAGAAACTCTACACCACTAAAAATGAGAACCTGGAAGAAATGGATAAATTCTTGGACTCTTATAACCTTCCACGGTTGAAGGAAGAGGATGTAGCATATCTAAACACCCCCATCACCATTGATGAAATTAAAACGGTAATCAAATGTCTGCCGAAAAACAAAAGCCCAGGCCCAGATGGATTCACTAATGAATTCTTTCAAACATTCCAAGAGGAACTACTACCAATCCTGGCAAGACTCTTTCATGAAATTGAACAAACGGAAACACTTCCAAATAGCTTTTATGAAGCCAACATCACCTTGATACCTAAACCAGACAGATATGCTACAAAAAAAGAAAATTACAGACCAATATCGCTGATGAATGCAGATGCAAAGATCCTCAACAAAATCCTGGCAAATAGGATTCAATGCCTCATTAAGAAGATCATCCACTATGATCAAGTAGGTTTCATCCCAGGAATGTAAGGATGGTTTAACATCCGTAAATCTATCAACATAATACACAACATAAACAACAAGAAAAAAAAAACCACATGATCATATCAATAGATGCAGAGAAAGCATTTGATAAGGTCCAACACCCATTCTTGATCAAAACTCTCAGCAAGATGGGAATGGAAGGAACCTTAATCAATATAGTTAAGGTCATCTACCACAATCCAGGGGCAATTATTATCCTCAATGGAGAAAAACTAAAAGCCTTCCCTCTAAATTCTGGCACAAGACAAGGCTGTCCTCTCTCACCACTCCTATTCAACATAGTACTGGAAGTACTTGCTATAGCGATTAGGCAAAAATAAAGATATCAAGGGAATCCAGATAGGAAAGGAAGAAGTCAAGCTCTCACTGTTTGCAGATGACATGATACTCTACTTAGAAAACCCTAAAGACTCTACCAAAGAGCTTCTAGAAACAATAGACTCATATAGCAAGGTGGCAGGCTACAAAATTAACACACAAAAATCAATGGCCTTTCTATACACCAATAGTAATAAGGAAGAAATGGACATTAAGAAAACAACCCCATTCACAATAGTGCCACACAAACTCAAATATCTTGGAATCAACTTGACTAAAAATGTGAAGGACCTATACAAAGAAAACTATAAAACTCTGCTCCAAGAAATAAGAGAGGACACACGGAAATGGAAACGCATACCCTGTCATGGATTGGCAGGATTAACATAATTAAAATGGCAATACTCCCCAAGGCATTATACAGATTTAGTGCTATCCCTCTAAAGATACCCATGACATTCTTCAAAGAAGTGGATCAGGCACTTTTGAAATTCATTTGGAACAAAAAACACCCTCGAATAGCTAAAGCAATCATTGGGAAAAAGAATATGGGAGGAATTACTTTCCCCAACTTTAAACTGTACTACAAAGCAATAGTTATCAAAACAGCATGGTATTGTAATAAGGACAGGCCCTCAGATCAGTGGAATAGGCTTGAATACTCAGAAAATGTTCCCCAGACATAGAATCACCTAATTTTTGATAAAGGAGCAGGAAATCCTAAATGGAGCAGGGGAAGCCTCTTCAACAAGTGGTGTTGGCACAATTGGATAACCACTTGCAAAATATTGAACTTAGAACCCCAGCTAACATCATGTACGAAGGTAAAATCCAAATGGAATAAAGACCTCGATATCAGCCCCAAAACCATAAGATATATAGAATAGCACATAGGTAAAATACTCCAGGACATTACAGGCATCTTCAAGGAGAAAACTGCACTCTCCAAGCAAGTGAAAGCAGAGATTAACAGATGGGAATATATTAAGCTGAGAAGCTTCTGCATCTCAAAGGTAATAGTGCCCAGGATACAAGAGCCACCCACTGAGTGGGAGAAACTATTCACCCAATACCCATCAGATAAGGGGCTAATCTCCAAAATATACAAGGCACTGACAGAACTTTACAAGAAAAAAAACATCTAATCCCATCAAGAAATGGGGAGAAGAAATGAATAGACACTTTGACAAAGAAGAAATACAAATGGCCAAAAGACACATGAAAAAGTGCTCCACATTACTAATCATCAGGGAGATGCAAATCAAAACAACGATGAGATACCACCTCACACCACAGAGAATTGCACACATCACAAAGAATGAGAATAAACAGTGTTGGCGGGGATGTGGAGAGAAAGAACTCTTATCCACTGCTGGTGGGAATGCCGTCTAGTTCAACCTTTATGGAAAGCAATATGGAGATTCCTCCCAAAACTGGAAATCGAGCTTCCATACGATCCAGCTATACCACTCCTAGGAATATACCTTAGGAATACAAAAATACAATACAAAACCCCCTTCCTTACACCTATATTCATTGCAGCACTATTTACCATAGCAAGACTCTGGAAACAACCAAGATGCCCTTCAACAGACGAATGGCTAAAGAAACCGTGGTACATATACACAATGGAATATTATGCAGCTGTCAGGAGAGATGAAGTCATGAAATTTTCCTATACATGGATGTACATGGAATCTACTATGCTGTGTGAAATAAGTCAGAGAGAGAGAGAAACACAGAATGATCTCACTCATCTATGGGTTTTAAGAAAAATGAAAGACATTCTTGCAATAATAATTTTCAGACACAAAAGAGAAAAGAGCTGGACGTTACAGCTCACCTCAGGAAGTTCACCACAAAGAGTGATGAGTTTAGTAAGAGCAATAACTACATTTTGAACTGTCCTAATAATGAGAATGTATGAGGGAAATGGACAGCCTGTTTAGAGTACAGGCGGGGGTCGGGTGGGTAGGAGGTAGACTTGGGACATTGTTGATGGGAATGTTGCACTGGTGATGAGTGGTGTTCTTTACATGACTGAAACCCAAACACAATCATGTATGTAATCAAGGTGTTTAAAAGAAAAAAAAGAATGTATTTATCCAAAAAAAAAAAGAGACTACATTTCTCAGAATTAGCCTGTCTCTTTCACCTACTCCTTATACCCAAAAAGCTTCTTCCTTTAGAATCAGGAAACATGACATGAAAACTAAGTTCCTTGCTAACCCCCAAAATTTCCATCTGAAAGTAACTTTGCAGGAACTGGTTTGAAATGTTAAAATTAACATTCTCCCATCTAACTCAGGACACTTATTCAATATAGTCCTTTTCACCAGAGTCGTGTTTCACTCTAGTTTGGTGAATAGTTATGTGCATCAAACAAGGCTACTATTAATGTTTTATATATACCATAATGTCTGTTTTTTGTCAATGTGAACATTCTTCTTATACCCATGACTGGCAATTTACCTCATATAGACCTGTCCCCCACATTAAATTTTAGAATGCTTTTTTTTCTATATATTTTTTGGCTTCTCAATTTCTTTATATTTTTCCACCTGTGTATCCACTCTCCTCTAGAGAACTCAAAGAAATTCTGCAACACAACCGGACCACAAGAGCTAGCATGCGATCCATAAAAACAAATACAACCCACCCAACAATACAATAATGCCCTCTGCAGCCCTTTGTACACCATAAAACAATTTACAATTGCCAGAATCTAGAAGCAACCTAGGTGCCCGATAAGTGGATAATGAGTAGCTAACAAAACTGTGGTATAGCTACACAATTGAAAATTGCACAGCCATTAGGAAAATGAAATTATGAAATTTACTTATGCATGGATGGACATGGAGATTATTATGCTGAGTGAAATGAGTCAGAAGGAGAGGGATAAACAGAATAATTTCACTTATCTGTGAGATATTAGGAAAATAAAGCATGTGGGGTGTTACCCAGAGACTATAGAAAAGAGGACTGGGATCACAAATCTATGGTTTAAAACTTGAAACAAATAGTGTAGAGTGCAGTTGGAGTAGAGAAGGGTTTACTGTGAAAGAGATAGTTGGATCAGAACACTTTGCACAAGAACTGAGTGCTAAAAGGGGCTAAAGGTGTCATGCATGGTCCTCCTTCATTAACAGTAGTACAAAGCACAGTGAAGTAAAATGCCTGCCCCAGAAAAGAGAAGAGGGCATGAAGGAGGGTGAGTGGTAAACTGGGACTTTGGTGGCAGGAAATGCTCACTAGTCAATGTTGTTGTATATTGTGTGACTGTAGCTCAATCATGAACAACTTTATCTATGGAAAAAAGGTATTCTGAAGAATCATGTAACCATGGTGTTTAAAGTAAAGAAAGAATTCTCAATCATTAACACTTCATCTAAGCATGTTGTCAAATAAACCCACAGCAGAACTTGGTGTTCCCAACATGAGAAGATTTTAGTTCTCTGGGGCTGTAGAGCTAGCATGGAGTTAGGGCATTTGCTTTGCTTGTAGAATCCCGACATCCCATATAGTCCCCTGAGCCTGTCAGGAGCGATTTCTGAGCACAGAGCAGGAGTAACCACTGAGCACTGCCAGGTTTGACCCAAACCCCCCAAAAGGTTTTAGTTCTCAATCGCTATTAAGGCCTAAGTAGTACCTTTAATTCCAGACAAATGAGGAGGATTCAGTGAGGGAATTTCTATCCTTGTTTACCTCTCTTCTCCTCTCCTCCTCTTCTCTCTCCTTCTCCCTCTCTTGCCTGTAGGTCTTCTGAATCTTTTTCTTAATCTCAAGTCCTTGTGATCACACACCAACCAACACTACTACTCCCTGTCTGTGTGGATGCATTTCCTAATGACGATTAAATAAGAGTAACTGTGAAAGACAGATTGGCCATTTCAGATGCTACTTTTATTTGCATCACAACATATTGATTTATAACAGTATCAAATATTTGTACTTTAGGTATAAAATGCTGATGTCTGGCCCCATCCCTCATATGTCAATCACTTGCCAACACCTCCTCTACTCTCTTTTGTGCTACCCAATATCTGCTTGGGAGGTTCAATTCATGGTTTGTTTTCCTTGACCATTGACTCTTCCACCCTCGATTGCCTCAGCCATTATACACCCAAGTGATGGCATCTAGTAGTTGTCCTTCTGATGTTCATATCTGGAGGTCCTATTGTGTTCAGTTGGGACAAAATGAAAAAGTATGCCATGTCTTCTATTTGAGATCTTTATACTATGTATATAACCCACAATTTCTTGTTCTTATCTTTTATTGGTGACCTGGGTGGTTTTATGGTTGTTTGTTTTTTGTTTATGGGTCACACCCGGTGACACTCAGTGGTTACTCCTGACTCTGCAGTCAGTAATCGCTCCTGGCTAGAGGGACCATATGGGATACTGGAGATTGAACCCAGGCTTGTCCTGGGTCATCCACCAGGTGCAAAGTAAATGTCTTACTGCTTCACTATCTTTCTTGCCCCCAATTATTTAATTTGACTTCTTTAAATAGTAATGAAATGAAAATGAGTGTGTCTGTATGTACAAATTAATGACTACTGGCTTATTAGCTAGACATGAATGGGACATGATGCCTGTGTTGGTATCGAGGACACAGTGGACTCATTGAGCCATATAGTGTTTCCATTTTCAATTTTTGGTAAGCCTAAAAATTGTTTTCCAAATTTTCCAAAATTGAGAAATCTACCATCTGAAGGAGCTGTTGCCTTTCCAAGAATCCTCACTATTTTCCCTGAATATTTCATGTAAATATTCTCATTGTTGAAGTGATATCTCATTGTCAGTTTGATTTGTGTGTTCCCAATATTCCCCAATGCTAAGCACTTTCTCATATGTCTATATAAAATCTGGATGTCTCTTTTAAAATTTAGTCTAATTAAATTAAACCATTGTGATTTACAAAGTTTTTCATAGTTGAATTTCAGACATACAAGGAATAAGGGCCAATTTCACCACCGCTGTCGACCTCCCTTCACCAATGTTCCCAGAGTGCATCCTACGTCACCACCCATTGCTCCCTGACCTGCAGTATAATAGGCCCACTTTAAGTTTAGATTGTTAAAGTTTGGATCTCTTGATTCCATTGTTGTTTACATTGGCTTGGATATTTTGTTCTGTACTTTTAAAAATCTCCACCAAATGCACCTGAGACCACTTGCCCCCCAGCCTTCATTCTTTATTCACCCCTATTTACTTTATAGAAAATTTCAGGAATATCTGATAACACCTAGTAATTCATGTATAAAATTCTATAACAAAGGTAGCACCCTCTCTAAAAGATAAAAATGAGTGGCAATTTTTTTTGCATAGACACAGCAAAGTTATGAAAAATATATAGACAAAAGTTCTGATATAAACACAGGGTGTCCATACTCATGAATCATTTTGCCATCAGACTAACTACAGGCTCCAGGCATACTAAGTTGTTTAATTCCAAAGTCTTTTTTAATGGTCCCTTGAAAAGTGCTCAATAGCAGGTGTTGTAGTTAGGCTTCAGTGTTGATGTATGGCAGTAGGACTTGGACATGCCCCATGGATAACCCTACTGTAATGACAGTTGAAACTGCACTCATTCCTTGAACATGCCCCTTAGACACACCCCCTTGTCATGCTATGTATAAAAAGTAAAACTTGGGCCGGGCGGTGGCGCTAAAGGTAAGGTGACTGCCTTGCCTGCGCTAGCCTTGGAAGGACCGCGGTTCGATCCCCCGGTGTCCCATATGGTCCCCCAAGCCAGGAGCGACTTCTGAGCACATAGCCAGGAGTAACCCCTGAGCGTCAAACGGGTGTGTCCCAAAAAACAAAAAACAAAAACAAAAAAAAAACAAACAAAAAGTAAAACTTTAACAATTGTGGATGGTCCAAGGATAGTGACACGAACAGTGTCTGCTGGTGTGAGGGGGGCCAAAGATAAAGTATCGAGGAGATTCTGCATGCTTTTGTATCTATTAATTTCTCTTTATGTTTTTTTTTTGTTTTGGGTCACACCCAGTGACGCCCAGGGGTTACTCTTGGCTATGCACTCAGAAATGCCTCCTGGCTTGTGGGACTTTCTGTGATGCCCAGGAGATCGAACTGTTGTCTGTCCTAGGCTAGCGCACACAAGGCAGATGCCTTACACCCGTTGCCACCACTTCGTCCCCTCTCTTTCTGTTTCGTACCAGGGCCACAACTGGCCACCTTTGCCAGTGAATTTTCAGACTCCAGGAGGAATAAAATATATACTTGGTTTCTACTTCTGTCTGTCTGTCTGTCTGTCTGTCTGTCTGTCTGTCTGTCTCTGTTTCTGTCTTTCTCTCTCTCTCTCTGGCAATCTCTCTCTCTCACTCACTCGCTAGCTCTGTCCTGGGAGGGTGGTCGCTATACTCGAATAATTAGAGTTCCTGGTTTTTGCATAGATCCTATGGTGAAGTCAGGGTTTCATGAGGAGTCTCCTGGTACCATCTCACCATTAGATATCAAGGCAGTGAAACCCAACCTGAAAGCAAGCTGTTGCTGTTTCCAAGTCATCAGAGTGTTATATGAACCAATCCTGTAGGTAGTCAGTGGCAGAGCATCATTTTTGGCCTTCCCTGGAAGAATTTACATTCCTGGTGCTTGTGAAAAAAAAAAAACATGCTGATTCTAAAAATGGGATCTAAGGTTTGGAGGTTAACTGCCAATGTCCAATCAAATTGGGGCTATATCAAATCACTATGACAAAAGTTCAGAGTGAAAGGCATACGAAATAAAAACTTTAGAATTTTCTATATCTATTAGATAAGAACTTTTGTTGTATACAAAAGATTCCCCCATTTCAATGTGCCTACGCAAAAAGAAATAATGTCACAATATATTGGTGCATATAAAGGTAAAAAAATGTCAAGCTAAACTATCCCTATAACCTGGTTCTAACAGAAACTCAGAACCCAAGAGAAAAATATCCAATAGAAATTCCTACTAAACAAATCCCAAAAGGGGTAGGGAATACTACATCTCCACAAGGAAGTACACAATAAGAAATTAAACCTATTAAGGAAACACACCTAAAAATTTACAAAAGAAATATACGCACCCCCTTTAAGTCTTTTGAATTAGTCTAGGGAGAGGGGAATAAAATCTGGGGCAAAACTTCAGCCTGAAATTTTGTGGATAAGGGAATGTCTTCAAGTCAAGTTTCTTTCCAAAGCCGAATCTGGTTGCAAGCAATAGCCCATGGTGTAGTGAGATGGGAGATAAGGGGGACACTGAGAGCCAATCAACAGCAGTGGCAGCAGCTTCTTCTAGGGGCTGAGGCAGGGGTTGGGCTGGGGATGGCTGTCCTTTCTCTTTGGGAGTTGTCTAGCAGAGGATGGAGGATAGCAGATGATCTGGTTCCTGATGAGTTAAGAACTGTGGGTAAAAGGGTTAAATAGGTAGAAACAACAAATCAAGAGTGAGAGAGCAAAAGGATAGAAGAGGATTTCTGAAGTGGTAAGCAGAGAAGGGGGAAAAGAAGGGCTAACAGGGGACGCACTACATGCATCATAGACAGACATTATATATAATTCAGACAGACAGTTGACAGACATAGAGGTGGCCAACACACACACTTGTGCACACACATAGACAATGATGATCAATATAAAGGTTGCATTTAAAAAACTGACCCACGTAGAATGGGTCAGAGTGCTTAAAAAATATAAAGCAGCCATGCCAGAGTACTCCATGAGTGAGGTCTCCCTGTTATTTAAGCCAAAGTTTTTCTTTTCTTTTTCTTTACTTTTTTGTTTTTCTTTTTCCCTTTTTTTTGTTTTTGTTTTTGGTTTTGGTTTTTGGGTCTCACCGGCAGCTCTCAGGGGTTACTCCTAAATCTATGCTCAGAAATCGCTCCTGGGAGGCTTGAAGGGCCATACGGGATGCTAGGATTAGAAACACTGTACTTCTGCATGCAAGGCAAACACCCTACCTCCATGCTATCTCTCTAGCCCCAAGCCAAAGGTTTTTCCTTTCTATTTCTTCCATATTTTGCTGTGCCTATGCAGACAACAACCATTTCCACACATACTCTTTTTATTGTACTTTTGTATCACCTCTCTTAAATGGAAAAAAGCTTACAAAACCTTCTGGTATTGTATTAATGACTTTATTGAAGTTACAATAATTTTCACAAACATACTAGCTAATACACATTTCTTCTTTTTTCAATTTTATTTTTTCTATTTTCTTTTTTAATAACTTCACTTTCTGTTATTGAAATAAATGCATAATGATCAATTATGACTACTATATGATGAATTTTACTTACATAAAATATGAAGCTGGCAGGTCAGATGAAAACTTTTTCAATTTCTAGAAAAATCATCGGTAAGGGTAAATTTTGCTGTAAAAATGTTTCCTGGGTTAGATTATGCATATAACATTCTTTTTTTTAACTTTTTAATTATGAGAAAAATATGCAAAGAAAGAAGACAAGGTAAAGTAACAATAAAAGGACAATCACCCAAAAACAGAATTTTTAGAATAAGTCCCCTTGCTGATATCTTACCTTTGAACTTCCAGCGAAAGAACATTAAGAAAAATAAAACAGAACCCATGTACAATCATTTTGTCCCTCAAGTTCCCAGATTGTAATACCTTATAATATTTCTTAGCAGCACACAAAGCAATCTAAGCCATGAAACTTATGTAACTCCTTAAACGTTAAAGGCATAGTACTTTTTTTTTTAGAATTTTTTTAAATTTAATTTTTATTTTGATCATAGTGGTTTACATGTTGTTGACAATAATATTTTACGTACATATTTACATAAAATCAGGGGGGATTTCCATCACCAATTTGTCCTCCCTACACCTCCATTTTTGTCCTGCCTCCCGTATGCTTTTCCCTCACCCCTAGGGCTGCCAGAATATGTTGTTCCCTCTGTATCTAGCCTAATACTTAGTAGTCTTGCACCTGTTTGGTCCTGGTGCCTCCCTTATTTCCCCTTCTAACTGAGGGGTAATAACTTCACTTTCTGTTATTGAAACAAATGCATAATGATCAATTATGACTACTATATGATGAATTTTACTTACATAAAATATGAAGCTGGCAGGTCAGATGAAAACTTTTTCAATTTCTAGAAAAATAATCGGTAAGGGTAACTTTTGCTGTACAATTTTCCACATATACTCAATTTACATGGTTTTGTTTGAAGAAGGGAATAGTAGTAAACTGGAGTAAAGGTCTAATACGCAGAAAAATGAGCGGAATTCTTCTAGAGGGTCTCCTCCTCAGAGAAACGAAGGAGAAAAAGGTGAAACACTCCACCAGTAGAAAAAGAAGTGTCAAGTATCCAGTGAGGACTCCAACAATAACGCTAAGCACCACAAAAAACAAAAACAAAGAAAAAAAACCGCCATGGTCTTTTTTTTTTTTTTTTATCAGTTTGATCGCCATGGTCTTGAGATAAGAAACATGGCAGAGCATATAATGAAAGAAAAGAAAAGAAAAGAAAAGAAAAAAAGTGTAAATGGGGGCAACTGCTTCAATAACCACACCAAAACAAAGAAATCAACCAAAAATAGATAGGTAA
>NC_064856.1:112577674-112580464 GCF_024139225.1 Suncus etruscus
CTTCCCCTTCTCCCACCTGAGACCTGTCCCTCAGGCCTGATTCTTGGGAGCTTCATCTTTCACAGGTTGAAGCACAGTTTGCTGCACAGTCATTCTCAGTTTATCGTGACAAATTTGGCATAGCTCTTGGACATATAGTATCGATCACATCTGAAAATGTCAAAGGCATTAGATGTTCCCAGTGGATGATCTCACAACATTTAGTATGCTCTAGGGAGGTTTCTTCCCATTGAGTCAACTAGAACAGTGGCTTCTTTTATCCTTATGATTTTGATTCTCGGTTCATGAACACTCCCATAGATCCCACGAACAAGCAAGCACATTATACTGACACATTACACACATTACCAGAATCCACTTCAGTGCTGAAACAGGTGCCCTGTTCACATGTCTGTGTCCCTCAAGTGTTTGTGCCCCTTAGGTAGCACTCAGACAGACTACTTAGGTAGTCTCAGACAGGTTGGGGTCTCACTGGTGGCACCCTCTGCCCTCGGTGGAGTCTGAACAGGACAGCAGAATAGGGTGGTCTGAGTTGATACCTCACATCTATGGATTGTGAGCATGCATGCAAATTCATGACTAGACAACCAGATGGGCAGAATGGGAATCAGGGAACCCTTAAACTGTGTGTAGACTTCATTAGACAGACCCCAATATATAAGATCGTGAGGTTCGGCAAGGTTTACAGGAGACAATATTGGTGTCCAAGTCTGTAGGGAACATGTGATGAGGTCAGTGACCCAGGACTGTGTGAACAGTCCAGAAACAGTCCAGAGACATTCTTCCAGAAAACGCACTGGCACAGGGCTGGTGAGACAAGTGCTCCTGGAGGGTAGAATCAAAGCTTGGGAACATCACTAGGAATGAAGTCTTGTCGAAGGGAGCTATAGAAGGTTACCAGACATGCAGAAAGTGAGACATTTCCATGGAGAGTGTTGTGGTCTCTCCACACTAATGTATCTTCTACTGAAGAGCAATTCTGGGTGCTCTGGTGGAAATTCAGAGGATTTGCGTAGAAGCAGTGCCTGGGCTAGAAGGGCAGAAAAGTGCCTTCAGTAGAGCGCCCCCTCCTGATATTCTGGGACATCATGCTCTGTGTGGGGATGGTGCTCTTCTCTCCTCAGCTTCTGCATCATCTGTCAGCGCCCTCTGGAGCACTTCTCGAAGAGATTTTCTGCCTCGCTTCTGCCCATATCGTCCAACAAAGAAATAAATGATGGGGTTGACTGCGCTGTTCACAGCAGAGAGGAGGATCATAAGTTTCAATTTCCAAATAGATGAGATACTTGAAGACAGTGAGAAGTAACAGACTAAATAGACTCCTCTCGGTACACTGAGCAGCAGGAAGGCCAGGACATTGAGCAGGATGGTCCAGTAGAGCCTGCTAGACTTTCTCTGCCTGGAGTAACACTGGACCTGGATGAAGAGTGTCAGGCTGGACACAAAGAGCACCAGGATAGTTGGAAGGGACATGAGTCCAGATATATACCACATATCATAGCCAAGTTCAACTAAAAATGTTATTAAATAGTAACTAATAATAAAGACAACCCAAACAACGGTGCACACAATGGTGGAGAGATGTGCTGGGCGGTGGCATTTGTACCAGATGGGCCAGAGGACTGAGACACAGCGCTCAATGCTAATGGCCATAAGCAGGCTCAGACCCACCAAGTATGAAGACACTTCAAGTGACTCTAAAAACAAAAATAAATTTTTATGAAAGTATCTATTCAGAAATGTATTATTACCAATAGCTGTTGAGAGATAGGTGAAGTCTGCAATTGCTAAGTTGAGGATGTAGACGCCATAGTGGTTTCTCTTCAGGCAGAAACCCAGAAGCCAGATGACAATCCCATTCCCCACCATGCCACAGAGTCCAATGACTATAAGGACAATATCGAGCACAGTCCAATCCAAAGGGTAATCATAATTAATGTTGGTTTGTTTGAATAAGGAGCCATCATTCCCTTCAGTTAAAACTGTCGAGTTGTTCTTGAGGAGTTCAGGCACGTCCACAGTGTTGTTTCTAGGCTCAAGGTTTATATGTGTGTCCTTTCACTGTGGTCCCCTGTGAACTCAAGCTATGGGCACGGAATGTATCTGTGAGGTCCAGACTGGTTTACCCTTGCACCGAGCTAATCTTCAGAGCCCATAGACTCATCCACAGGAAGCCATAGGGTAGTTCCATTGGAATGTCCTCACCAGTCCTGCTTTCATCAAGTCCAGGCTCAGTCAGGAGCTCTCTCCTCAGTCCCAGGCTAGTGCCACTCCTGACACCTATGCAGGTCTGTCTCTTCCTGCGCTCAGCTGCTGAGGGTCTGGTCTAGGAGTAGATGTGGAAGAGACCCCAAATCTGCACAGGACCTTGTCTTTGTGACTCTTGGAGCTAAATGAAAATGTTGGAAAATGAAAGGTCAGTAACAATTAGTATTCAAAGTTGTACGCACTGCACACAAATGTAATTTCTCTGTATGTTAGTTTTCTGGTATTTTCATGTACAAAATAAACAGTGATTTTGGAACACTTGCAACAGACATTCCCTCAACACAGCACCGACCGTGGTCCACTCACAATGACTACAACTGAATTACAGAGATGTTCTATGTAGATCATTGGAGATACTGTATAGACTTACTGCTCGCTCAACTAAGATGTTTAGTAATGAATAAATTATATATAAGCATCAAGTTAATATTTTATAAATATAATATATACATATCATTATAATTAAAGGAACATTGTTTTTATAACCTGTTATTACGAGTTAATTGTCTTGTCTTTTTCTTT